>NW_007759670.1:0-1396 GCF_000696425.1 Galeopterus variegatus | reverse complement strand
ATTGTTTTGTGGATGTCAGCTTCCCATGGCCCCAGACTTCTGATGCTTGCTCAATGGGTCTCTATACAAAGTGATCACAGCGGCAGAATTTAAGGCTATAGAAGCTGCTACCAGTGCCCCTTCAGTAGCCATGAGCCCTACCTTTTCAGTGTGTTTAGATGACTTCTGACTGCCAGCATCTGCATCTGTCCCTAAGCAGTTTCTGCTGGCCACTCTTCTGCATATATGCACCAGAACAGAATTGCCTAGGAATGAATACCAGTAGGAGCAGACTTCAAACAATCACTGCTGGGAGCTAGAAATACCTCATCTACTTCATGTTAAGATGGGTCCGTTCTGAGGTGTGTGTTTTACAACTTTTCTCAGAGTTTCCCCTTCAATTAAGGTCCATTTGCCCGTTGCGGTAGCTGGCTTAGTCGCTCAGCCCTCGTTGGCTGCCTTCTTTCTCTGTGTCACCTCATCATTCCACTGCTTGTTTTTCCTACACCTCCCACGTAAGCCGCCTGCATTACAACCATTTTATGAATATCTGTTTCTAGTGGAACTGAAGCTGTTTTGGCTACTACTACATCTGAGTGACCATGTTTCCATAGCAGAGTTCAAGGCTAAATACATAATATGTCATCGTTTCCTGTGAATTCCAATGAGCTCCCTTGTAATGATAATTACATTAGACTCTGTTCATCATAGAAGAGATGGTGACACATCCTCACTGAGTAAAAAGATATTCCTGGTAGATATTCGCTGTCTAAACATAAAGCTCTTCTGATCAGCACCATATTTAGACTTTATAAAATATGTTACTCATTGGCATGGTATCTCAGAAAACGATGTCTTTTACCAAGAATTACAGCAGTGGCTCACAACCACCGAATTCCTTAGTCTTACTCTGTACTCCACTAATAAGTTATATTGCTATTATAGAGGAATGAGTTGTTGAAGACTTAGTTATGGCATCAGTTGGGAGTAATAATATCACGAGATAGGGATATTATCCTAAAAGGCTCAGTATATGTCTTAGATCAGTGACCAGTTACCTACCAGCCAGAATGCACAGGTTAGAAACCAAGGAAGGAAAACATGTGTGACCACTCTAAATAAAATACTCCCTCCCTCTTCCTCTCTCCCTCCCTCTCTCCCTCTCTCCCTCTTTCTCTCCCTTCTCTCTCTCTCTCTCTCTCTCTCTCTCTCTCTCTCTCTCTCTCTCTCTCTCTCTCACTCCCCCCCTCCCTCCCACTATGAGTAAGAACATGTAGTATGTCTCTTTCTGTGCTTGGCTAATTTCACTAACATATTTTCTCCATCCATGTTGATGTAAATGGCAGAATTTGATTCTTTTTTATGTCTGAGTAGTATTCTATTGTGTATATATACCACATTTTCTTTATCCAGTCAT
>NW_007759669.1:6113-6558 GCF_000696425.1 Galeopterus variegatus | reverse complement strand
TGAAGGTCTCACCAGCACATCCATCCTCATTGTGAAATTGCATATGGTACAGGCTAGGAATGTCCTAAGAATTACAGACACATAGCTTAATATGAGGCAAGTTACTATCATCATCCCCATTTTATTACGGAGCAAACTGAGGGATAGAAAACTTAGATAATTTGTCTATGGTTTCACACATTGTAAGGGATAGAGCTGAGATTTGACAGCTGAACTTGAAAAACTTTGTACTATACTATAGTAATCTACTTTAATTTTGCCCATTGCCACCTAAATTTCATGCAATTCTGTGTTTTTATTCCATGTTCATCAAATAATTTTGTAGACTTTTCATTTTTCAATGTCTTTCTCTTATTTAGAAAAATATTCTGAGTTTTCCTATGATTATGTTTATAATTGTAAGTTAACAAATTGGCATTCTAATTTTATATATCAATCCTCCGTG
>NW_007759669.1:0-827 GCF_000696425.1 Galeopterus variegatus | reverse complement strand
TTTTTTTTTTTTTCTGTATCTACTTTCCTACATTTTCTGTTAGAGGAGCCTCTATTCATCCTCCAGTGGTCACTAAAATGTCAACTCATTCTATGAAGTCTTCCCTGTTTCTCTCAGACTTTTATTACGAAAAAAAGTCCTGCTTTGTTACTCTAGAATTTTACAATATCTTTATTATCTTACTTCATACATTGTACTGTAGTTGTTTATGTATTTATATGTCTACTCTTCTACTCTACTCAGATTGACTTGAGAAATGATTCTGCAATACATAATAGCTACTTCTAAGATAATTTAATTGATATGGGAAAACAATCATGCTATATTAGATAAACCATAGAAATTTATCAAAAAAGTCACAATTATAACCATTGAGTAGAGTAATTTGAGTGATTTTTTTCTTTTTGCTATCTGCATTTTCTAATTTTTCAACATTGATTATATTATTTGCATAATAAAAGTGAGAGATGGTTGAAATGCTTATATTATTTCAATCACTGATCAAACTGAATGAAATTGTATCTTGTTTTAACTCATTAACTCAAAACATAAGGAATAAACAGAAACTTTGACATAATGTAAGGGGAGTAGATGGTAGAAACTAATATCTAAATTTAAAAAATTAGGCCTTGCCAAAAGGTTAAATCAACTGAGATTATTGAACTAGAGAGAAATTATCATTTACCAATTATATAAAAGATGAAGACACATGCAAATTATGACTACTAGCTGCTATCCATCTGTATGGAGGATTGCATTTGTGGATAAAACAAGGTTAGGGAAAGAAAGAAAAATATGGACTGAAACTAAAAAAGAAGGGATTTAAT
>NW_007759668.1:0-6558 GCF_000696425.1 Galeopterus variegatus | reverse complement strand
ATTCTGTTATGGCAACACAAAATGGACTAATACAACAGTTAAGATAGCTCAGGATCTCACGAAGAGTACAGGCCTATTCCTGAAATGATTAAAAATGATGATGAGGCTGTTAAAGTAAATAACAATCTTACAGATTTGTTTTTCTGTTATTTTACATGATTAGAGTAGCATGGTTGGAGGAGCATAGTTGAAGAATTAGAGTTGCTGAATTAAGCTGAGTATAACCCGATTATACTTAGGCTGTGCAAATGCTGTACATTGATGCAACTCATGGATGAATATTTCTCTGATTTTTAGTAACTCTATAGAACAGGTTCCTAGAAGTGAAACTGCTGAGTCAAAGGGGTTTTCAATGTAGTTTTGTTTAATATTGCCAAATTGCCTTCCCACAAATATCATTTCAGTATAATATCCCACCAACAGTGAAAGAGACACTCTTAAATAAGTCTAATTTTCACTAAAAACATTGTGTTTCCTTTATTTACCCCCAAACTACATTTTTTTTTCTTTTTCAGACAATTGTTGGTGTCTACATAAGGAAAGCAAAAAACAGTAGTATCTAATTGAGTCTTTACTGCCAGTGTTTCCCACTGGGAATGAGATCTGTTGTGAAGAGGGGTGAGAATCTGGGGGAAACATTGCTGGTATAACACAGAAAAAAATAGCTAAGCACTGATACATTCGGAGACACATACTACATCGTTCCAGATACCATTTCTTCAATGCATTCCCATTCTTTTGAGGATCTTTTCTCTTTAAGTGTGCTGGATTCTTGATCCTCTTTAGAAGCATAGCTCATTTATATCGTTGCTTTGCTAGTATGCTAGCATACTAATAAGGCTTTTGTGAAATGTCAGCAATCATAGACCATGTCTTTTTTCTCATCCTGCAATTAGTGAATTTTCTGGCAGCCTTCATTGTTCTGTTTTGAGAGAAATTGAATGTTACAGAAATTGTAGTGGCATTTATAACTATAGACCAGAAATTACAGTTATTGTTTACTTTATTGGATTTAGAAAATTTCTATGTGAATATATGCATGTTTCTTAGTGTGCTTCTTTTCTATAACATAAAAGCCTTCTTTTTTTAAAAGCCCATAATCTATTAGTTTTTTGTAGGAAAAAAAATACAAAAAGGATTGTGCTTGAAGATACAGAGTAAGTTTTTTGCTCCCCAATCAATTGGAGCAGTTTCAACTAAGATATCCTGTAAATCTCCTGTGGGCCAATTAAAAGGGAGATATGAAGATGAGACACTTGTCTCTGCTATCAAGGAGATTAGTTGGAAACACAAATGTTTAAACCAACAATTATAGCATGGTGCATAGATTTTAAAAAATGGGTAGTAAAAATCAGGAAATAATTACCTCTCAATTAGTTGTAGAATGAAAATAAATCTTTTCAAGCATATGCAAAGATTTTGAGAAATGACAGTCATGCATATAATATTAGAGAAGGTAGCTTTTGGTAGGTGCATATTTTTCTAATGCTGTTGTAACAAATTACCACACACTTAGTGGCTTAAAGTAACATCCATTTATTATCTCTCTTTCTGTAGGTCAGAAGTCCATGTATGGCTTCTCTGGGTTCTTTGCTCAGGTTCTCAAAGAATGAATTCAAGGTGTCAGCCAGGCTGTATCCTCACATAGAGAGCAGGGCTCTCTTCCAAGCTTATGTGGTTGCTGGTACAATTCAGTTTCTTGTGGGCATAAGACTGAGGTTTTCACTTTCTTGCAAAGTGTGAGCAATGGTCATTCTCAGCTCCCAGAGGCTCCCACAGTTCCTTGTCATGTGGCCCTCTCCATAGGCAGTTCCCATCATCATTGATTCTTCAGGTGAGCAGGAAAATCCCTCCACTTGGAGTTAATGACCCTTTTGAGAGGGCTCCCACCTGATTAATTTAGGCTCTCTCTGGATAGTGTCCCTTTTGATTAACTCACAATCCACTGTTTTGGGATCTTAATTACATCTGCAAAAATTCCTTCACATTTGCCATATACCAGGACATAATAATAGGAGTGATACCTCATCAGCTTTGTCATATTGTGTGGTTAGAAGAAAATTACAGAACCCACCCACACTCAAGGGGTGAAAATTATACAGTGGAATGAGTCATTGTGGGTCATCGCAGAATTCTGTCTGTTAAAGTCGGTAGATTTAAGCAGTAACACAGGTTGAAGCATAAGAGACCTTGTTCAACATTATAGGGGTCATGGATTCTATTCTGTAGGTAATGTTGAGTTATTAGGTTTTAATCCAAGGAGGCATGCAATTTAATAGAATAAAAGATAATTCCTCTGGCTGTGTAAAGACTAGTTTGACAGTTGTACTGGATGAAAGGCAATTAAGATTTGATTAAATAACTCAGGATGGCCTCGAGAGTACAGCATTGGCAGAGGCCATAAAGACTAGCAGGAGGGACGAATACGAGAAATATTTAGAAGGGAGAAAGGAACAGTAGTGAATGAGCATTTGGATATGGTGGCCAATAACCTAACTGCAAATAGCTGCTCTTTTTCAAAAATCAAGACTTGATTCTAAGGAAACAAAAGGAATATGCAAATATGGTGTACAAAGGGTACTCATGTATCTTATAATGTTATTAGATTTTTGTAGCAACTAAAGAAAAGATAAGTAAGATTTAATTAGGCTGTGTTTATGTAGTATTCTACATTCCCAAAGCAATCTTTGAAATATGGGTAAGTAAAATACACATTGTTAAGCTGTATATAATAGATTTTTTGTAACTTTTTATAGCAATAAAATGTCAAATTATGTAACAGTTGCAAAGAAAGTACAAGGAGCTCCCTTTCACCTTTTATACAGTTTCACCAGTTTGCATATTGTTCCATTTGCTTCATCAGTCATGCTCTTTATATATAGATAAATATGCACATATTTTTTCCACAATTTGAGAGCAATTTGTGAACATTACTCATGTTTACCCCTAAATACTTCAGTGTCTATTTCCTAAAAATGAGGTGAAAATTTTTCATCTATGTTTATAAGGAATACCAGTTTGTAACACTCTTTTCTTAAATGTCTTTGTTAGCTTTTTATATCAAGCTATACTGGCTTCATAAAATGAGTTGAGGGTTCTCTCCTTTTCTATTTTATAAACAATTTTGTGTAAGATTGGTAGTATTGATAGTGTTCACCAGTTTTACTATCAGGGCCTAGTATTTTTACTGGGGAAGACTTTTAATACTGAATTGAATTTCTCTCCTAGACAAAAGGGCTCTTCAGATTTCCTTCTGTTTGTGTTTTATCAGTTATAATTTTCAAAAAATTTGCCAGTTGAATTTTTATTAAATTTAATGGCATTAACTTCCAATGTTCCCTTATTATTCTATTTTAACTTTTGTTTTGAAATAATTTCAGGCATATAAAAGTTGTAAAAATAATGCCAATATCTTTATATCCTTCACTCAGACCCCTCAAATGTTAACATTTTAAACATTTGCTTTGTTCTCTTTTCCACCTTTTTCTATTAGTATATTTATATATAAATAAAATACAGCAGAATTTAATGTAAATAAAGATATTTTTCTGAATTCAGTACTATGGCCTAAGTTATTGATATAACAGCCCTGTGTCCCTAAACACATCAGCATGTATTTCCTAAAAACAAAGATGCTCTCTTTCATAACCACAGTATAATTTTCAAAATCAGGAAATTAACATTGATACAATACTATTATCCAAAATACAGACCTCTGTTAACCAAATTGAAGCCACAGAGGCAAATTTTAAAATTTATAAGGCTTATTACAATCCAAATCTGAGGATTGACCTGAGAAACAAAAGCCAACAGAGTTGAGAAGTGCTCTGGGATTTTCTACCAGGTTACAGACTTATATAGCAAAATTAGAAAGGAGTACAAAGAATGAGGGGCAGGGCTTTCCTTTATCACAGTTGTCTTTTTGATTGGCTGTGATACGCCATAAGAGCCAATGATTCGTTCTAAGTTACAAGGTACAGTTATAGATCTATAACACAGGAACAAGATACAGTTTAAGCAATTTTTAGATAAGTTAGTAACTTTCTATGATGCCAGCAAGTCTGAGTTGAGTTCTTTGTCATCAGTAATTTTGGGAATTTATGATAAGGGTTTCTGAGAACAGGATGTTTCACACACGTCATGAGTCCCCCTTCAAGGCAATTAATATTTTTTAGAGAACTGCTGTGTAGCTGATTCAGCTATAAGTCATCACCTCATACAAATGCCGCCAATTGCTTCACTAAATATCTTCCACAACAAAAGAAAAACAAGCAAAACACTCTGATCCAAGTTCCAATCCATGTTCATGTATTTCATTAAATCGTCAAGTCTCTCTAGTTTCTTTTAATTTGAAATAGTTCCCCAGTTTTTCTTATCTTTCATGACCTTGAAAGTTTTGTAGAATATTTCTCATTTTGTAGAATGTGCTTTAATTTATGTCTTTTAAAAAATATTTTTATTTTAGATATTTGTTTTTAAAATTTAATTTAACTTTTTATTTTATCAATATATAGTGTAGTTGATTTTCATGTCTCTTTCTCAATTCCTCATTTTCCTCTCATCCCTACCTCCCCATCAACATCGTATCTGTTCCTTGTCCATCGGACTCATTCATGGTGGTGTTAACTTTGATCACTTGGTTTTGTTGGTGTCTGTAAGTTTTCCTCACCGTAAAGTTACTACTTTTCCCTTTGCAGTGAATAAGTGTTAATAATATTTTGAGACTATGAAAATATTTTGTTTCTCATTAACAAGTGTTCACTCAGTTTTAGCATCAATCCATGATTCTAGCCTGAAGCAATTATTACTGTGATGATTACCAAATGGTGAGTTTTAATCCTATCATTCCCTCTACATTTTATTGGCATTATATTATGAGAGTTTTTGTATCTCCCCATGAATTTTTTCATCTGTTTATGTGAGTATGGTCTCATGGATTCTTATTTTATTTATTGGATAAAATCTCTTAGTATATAATTATTTATTGCTTTTTTTTCAAATTTTCCCAGATTTGGTTAAGGAGAGTCCCTTTCAACTATTTTCTGCATCCTTTGGCATGTCCTAATTATTCTTTGAACACTTCTTTACCTCTGACATGTTCCAGATTTGTGTTGTACCTTGTCTGCCCCAGCTCTGGAGTCAGCTGGTTTTCCATGGAACCTGAGTCCTTTAAAATGGTTGAAAATAGTATTCAGAAATCATGATCTGAGCATGAGGTGTTCTTTTTGCTAGTAGTTGTCATTGCTTGTAAGCCCCCTAATTAGAGCTAAGAAATACATGTATATATGTGTGTGTACACACACACACATATACACATCTATATCTAGAACCATGAATGTATACTGATACTTCCAATTCAAATCCAATTCCACAGAGAACATTCTAGCCTTTTCCCTTTCTATATTTGTAGTTATCTTCTCTGACATTGAGAAACCTGGCTCTCATTATCCAAGACATGTTTACTTATTTCCTTAATCTTAGAATATATATGAAGCAATTTTCGTATTGCTAATCTAGAAAACTGAAAAACACACCTTTACCTAGAGTTTACCATTTGTTTACTGTTCTTGTTTTTAACTTGAAGGTATAGAGTGAAAGTAATGTATTCAAAAGTTACTTGGAGTGTTTCATTTTCTCTTTTCAGTGTAATTGTTATTTATTTGAATTAGTTATGCTCATTTATTTCTGTTCGTATTCCATTTTATTCTTTTCCCCCTTGTCCTTGTTGGCTTTATTCATATAATTTTAAGTATGTTAAGCAATAGTATGATTCTAAAAGTCTGGACTACACAGAAGTCTATACTCAGAAGTGTCATTCCCCCAACATCTGCTTTCCCTTCTGTTCTTTCCCAGTCCCTCGTCCTTTCCACCCTGGACCTCACTGTAGGTAACCGTCTCATTCACTTCTGGTTTATTCTTTCTATATTTCTCTTTGTGAAAGTGATCGGATCCCTGTACTGGACAGGTGTCAAAACAAAACAAAAAGAAAACGAGATATGTGTGAGTTTTACTTTCCTTTCTTACATGAAGGTAGCCTACTATAACTTTTCTTTCACGCTTTGATTTTTTTTTAAATTTAAAAATGTATTCTTATTATCCATTTTAATAGCTGTAGGGTTTGTAGTAATGTTCCCTCTTTCATTTATGCTGTTGGTAATTGTGCTTTCTTTTTTTCATGATCATTTTTGTAAGGGGTTGATCCATTTTTATTAATCTTTTCAAATTTTTTCTACTATTTATTTGTTTTCTATGTAATTTATTTCTGCTCTCTCATTTCCTTTCTTGTATTTATGTTGGATTTAATTTAGTTATACTTTTCTAACTTCTTAAGGTGAAAACATATGTTTGACAAATTTCACTATCACTTAATTAGAAATAATTCTTCATTTTCCTGTAACTTCTTTGACCCCATCAGTTACTTCTGTGTATACTGTTTAATTTGCAAATATATAGGGCTTCTACAGAAATTTTACTTTTATTGATTTCTTATTTAATTTAATTGTGATCAGAGAACATATTTATTCTCTAATAAAGCAATATTTTGAAACTTTTTAAGAT
>NW_007759667.1:5473-6558 GCF_000696425.1 Galeopterus variegatus | reverse complement strand
TTTGGTCTAATTATGAAATATCTCTGCTCTTACCTTGCACTCGCACTTCAGGGTTTTACCACTGCTTGACCCTAAGTCTGCTCCAACCTTACACCTGCTCATCAGGGCTGCATCGCTCTTATGCTGAAACCAATTTGATACTACATTGCTTTATCCCATCTTGTTCAGAATTGGACCTGTTCTATTCCTCCCCAAATGACCAGCTTTGCCAATATAATGACTGATCCTAATAAAGACTTTCATTACCTTTCTTTACAATTAAGAAGCACCTCTTGAATCCCATCCTATTTGGACAGAATTTCCTCCTTCTTGCCCTGTATCTAGCCTCAGACTTCAGAGTCAGAGAAAGCAGAGTGAATGGTCTTTCTCTTCTCTGCAAAACTAATAAATTCAGCTCGATATTTCTGGTCTTTGGTTTTCTTTAACAGGTTCATCATTGTAGTCATTTCCCACATACACTCTCCTCTACATTGCCCCTTCTTCCTCAGTCCCTTACAGCACCCAACCTTGGTTGAATCCAACCCTCTACTTCACTTCTGAACCTCAATAACTGAACATGACTGGAGAAAAACTAAGCTACGTTGAATGGTCTTACTTGAAATTCATGGCCACTTTCTCCAAATGGGTTGTCATACTACTGAGCGGTCGTACCTCATTTTGCTGGTCCATTTATTCTATTCACCCAGATAACTATTTCTTTTTCATTTCCTTTTCATCACATTTGTAACATGCACTCTCTCATCTTTGTTCTCAGTGGATAACATTGCTTCCTATTGCCCTGAGAACATCGAGCTCTTAAAACTATGATCTTACTCTAACATCTGCCAGCCTACTTGAAGCTGTACTCCTATAACCTGCCTTTCCTTCATTCTTAGGAAGGAAGTTGCTGTGCTTTTCTCTAAGGCCAAAGTCAACACTTGTGCTCAGTATTTTCCCCATCTTTATTCCTTTATACTGATTTAATTTTACCAGCATGCAAATAACCTGCAATTTACCACATATTAAAAAAAAAAAAAGCGTGTTTTAACTGCAAACTTCCTTCCAGATTCTGCCTTATTTTTCTGCTCCTCTTCACAGC
This sequence comes from Galeopterus variegatus, assembly GCF_000696425.1. NCBI lineage: Eukaryota > Metazoa > Chordata > Mammalia > Dermoptera > Cynocephalidae > Galeopterus > Galeopterus variegatus. The sequence goes on along the minus strand of NW_007759667.1, from coordinate 5,480 downwards.
AAAACTC
>NW_007759667.1:0-443 GCF_000696425.1 Galeopterus variegatus | reverse complement strand
TTGCTGATGATCGTTCTGATTGTTTCCAGGTTGTAGCTATGACATACAATTTAGCTCTTGGCCATAGAATTTGGAATGAAATTGCTAGGTCAGAGTTGTACGATTTACTTCCTGAAAGAAGCTTATGAGTATTCCTGTTCTACATTCTTGTTAACCCTCATATTGTCAATCTCACTCTGCGCTATGGTATTTAGATCTGATTTTAATTTGCATTTTCCTGGTGACCAGTGAGGTTCAGAACCTTTTTATATTTATACTGGCTATTTGGTTTTTTTTGTCCTTTTTGAGACCGGCTGCACCACACTCAGCCAGTGAGTGCACCGGCCATCCCTATACAGGATCCGAACCCGCGGCGGAAGCGCTGCTGCACCCCCAGCACGGCACTCTCCTGAGTGCGCCACGGGCTCGGCCCTATACTGGCTATTTGGATAACCCCTTTTGTG
>NW_007759666.1:5902-6558 GCF_000696425.1 Galeopterus variegatus | reverse complement strand
CACACCTGAAAATTTTTACCTATCTAACCCCACCCTTCACAGAATCAGAAATGCTTGTTTCAGGACTTCGCACTCTTCTGCTCCCACACAGCCTTGCCCTTTCCTTTCTCACCACGACACGCAGTTTTACCATTCACTGATAAGCTTTTCAGCATCAGAGAAAACAAGGGAGGGTTCACTGTATCAAACGAGGAAGGAGGACCCATGTGCGTAATCCTGTCCCTCTGTTACTCCTTTAGCTCTGCGTGACTGTCTCCTGCTGGCTTGTGCGGAGGTGCAGCCAATGTTTCATGCTCAGCTCTTTCAGGGACCAGTACTGCCAAGTTTCAGACCATATCAACACCAGACCCCAACAGTCTATTGGGCCTGCCAAAATGCTAGCCAACAGAAGACTTCACCACCATCCTCTCCCTATCTGCCAGCAATTAGGGGCAGCCCTCTGCAGCTCCCCATAACACCAGGCATTTTTGACTTCTCAAGAGAAACCATAAATCAAGACTTGTAAAATTGTCCTTGGAGTAGCAAACAACTAAGGTCCACATGTAAAAGAAAAACCTGGTAGAATAGGATAAATGTTTTTGTCTCCCCCCCCCCACCACATACCCCTCCAAATTCATGTGTTAAAACCTTAGCCTCCAATGTAATGGTATTAGGAG
>NW_007759666.1:0-466 GCF_000696425.1 Galeopterus variegatus | reverse complement strand
ACTACAGAACTTTACAAACATAAAATCTCATCTGTTGCAGAACTTCAAAATTAATGGAATCGATTTCTTCTCCCTTTTAATTAATTATTCCTTCCACAGAAAGTCCTAAAACTGAGTAATCATTGGCATACCTATAATTTCACAAATGTCATCAAAACATGATGCTTTTTGTCAAAATGATATAGAAGCAATTTCAACTGAGGTCAAGAATCTTAAATTCTCTCAAAACATATTTTCAATTCTTTGTGCTCCATGTCACATAAAAAAGAAATGAGGGTAGTTGGACTCATGTAGTTTCTCTCAGCCAAATAATGTCATTAACCTTCCCAATGTCTCCATGCCAGAAAATCTAGTCCTTAAGCGCTCTACTATAAAGCATCTCCAGTTCTAAAAGAGATAGCTTTTTTTTTTTACTTATTTTTTTTTAAGAAGGCTGAGGCAGTGCCCTTTACTTAGCGAAGACCAG
>NW_007759665.1:6249-6558 GCF_000696425.1 Galeopterus variegatus | reverse complement strand
CATGAGGAAAAAACTGAAAATACAGACAAAGTTTAAGGACACACAAAGATGTCCACCCCAGGGTTATTTATTTATAAGAAGGAAACCTAAGTTGCTCTGATGGGTCAACAACGTAGTGATGGTTATGTGAGGAACTTCTATGTAAAATGTTAAGTAATCAAAGCAGAAATCAAAAATGTAAATACCTCATGGTTACAATTATATGGTAGAAAAAGGGGCTGAATTCAGCAAAGTAGCAGGGTACAAGATCAACACATAAAAATCAGCTATGGGGCCGGCCCCGTGGCGCACTCGGGAGAGTGTGGCGGG
>NW_007759665.1:0-2087 GCF_000696425.1 Galeopterus variegatus | reverse complement strand
TGGTGTTATCATCACCGCACTCTACCGAGTGAGCCACGGGCCGGCCCTGTACTGGGTTTTTATGCAGGAGTCCAAAAGACCTGTTCTCTCCTTTCTGACAAGTAAATAAAGTGGCAGAGAGATCAAATAACTCACTAAAAAGAAGATATAATTTTTTATGTTCCTTTTTACAGTCTCATATCCACTTCCACTGGGAATAACAAAGTCTGAATTCTTACGCAACACTTATCTAAATGTGTTGATTTTATCGGATTGATGAATTTTGCTAACAAAAGGCAGCATTAAGAAATCTTTTGTGACACATTTGGCCCATTCTCGGGGCTGGAGCTTTAATTTAACCAACTTGAGAATTTTCTGATGAATTTTGCTAACAAAAGGCAGCATTAAGAAATCTTTTGTGACACATTTGGCCCATTCACGGGGCTGGAGCTTTAATTTAACCAACTTGAGAATTTTGAGGGATAGCTGCAGATGTTGGATCTGAAAAAAAATCATAACTGGGAAAGCAAAAATATTCTCTACTTGCTTGCCCTCCGCAGGTGGGAGAAACAGAAGCAGTGGAAGCAGGATATTGTCTTGGGCTGCAGAGCAAAGAGGAAGCATCCCTGTCTCCCAGTGACCACTATGAAGTATTGATCAAAAGGGACTGGCCCAGAGAGGAAGAGAGAAATTGTTAAGGTTTGCCAACACTAAGTGCTCAACAAGGACATTTTCTCACTCTCTCAACCACATCAGAATTAGTCATCCCTGGGGCTGCCTCAGCAACCAGGTGGCTTTCTGTCCCATAGTCCCCACATGCCTCCCACACTCCCACCCTGCCCCACAGCGCTGCCACCTTGACTGTCATCAGAGCCGATTGCTTGAAGAGGCTTGCTGATTCTCCTGTTAGCAATCTCCCCTGGTCACCTCCTCCCTCCGTGCACTGCCTCAACTCAAGAGCCATTCCTTCTCTCCCTGGGAAACCCCACAGCCCGGCAGCCTGCGCCACTGCGTCTTCTTCCTCCTCCCCGCCCCCGCTGCCTCCTGGGTCTTCCTGGCCAAGCCAACCTCCACCTGCAGCCCGTGATCTCCTGATGGGAAACCTCACTCAGTCACTCCCCCACACAAAGTTCTGTAACAACTTCCACTTTTCACAAGATAAAATTGTAAACTACTTGGCGAGAAATGACACAAAGGTTCTTTGTGATTTGGCATTTCCTAGTCTGGCCTCCAGCAGCAACATCCATCTGTCTGCCCATCTTCTGTGGTTTGAAAGTCCCCTCTAACCTCATGTTGAAGCTTCATCCCCAGTGTGGCACTGTTGAGAGGCAGGGCCTTTGGGAAATGACTGGATCATGAAGGCTCTCCCCTCATGAATGAACCAATCCATTCTTGGATTAACAGGTTAATGGGTTAATTGGTTATCATGGGAATGGAACTGTTGTTGGCTTTATAAGAAGAGGAAGGGATGCCTGAGCTAGCACGTGAACACACTCTTGTTCTCTCGCCATGTGATGCCCTGCGCCGCCTCAGGACCCTGCAGAGAGTCCCACCAGCAAGAAGGCCCTCACCAGATGCGCCCCTTGACCTTGAACTTCTCAGCCTCCAGAACTGTAAGAAATAAATTCTGTTTCTTTATAAATTACCCAGTTTCAGGTATTCTGTTATAAGTGACAGAAAATGAACTGAGGCACCATCCAACTAATTTTACAAGCCTCTGTGACAGAAACAACCAGTTGTCCACCAAAATTCATTTCAAGTTGTCAAGCCACAAATGGCAGGAGAACACACTTCCTAGCCTCTCTTGCACAAAGGTATGGCCAACATTAGTGAACAGGACTGTCTTCACCAGGACAGTCTAAGTGGAAAAGGATCTGTGCCCTCCAGGTCCAGGCCTCACACACTGGACACACAGCTCCTGAGCTTTTCCCCCTCCTGTGAGCTGACACACAGAAGTGCCTGTGCTTCAGCCACACAGACAAGGGCACACCCTACCACGGAGGACCAACAATTTGGAGGCAGCCTGAGTTCTGGGACACCACACAGAGCAGAACCACCCTCCAACCTGGACTACACACTAGGGTGTTATCTGAAAATTAACTTCCAGT
>NW_007759664.1:6167-6558 GCF_000696425.1 Galeopterus variegatus | reverse complement strand
GCAATTATCACCACCATTAAAAAAGTACTAAAAATTCTTTATGTGATTAGAATAAATATAATTTTTCAGTCTGTCTAAGGAGTAAACTGATACCGTACTAAGCAGTATCATCTTTAACAAAATATTTTAAGGAAAGTCCTAGAAATTTCTGTGAAGAACACAGAAGTTAACATTATAGGCTTATTAACAATAACAGAATGTTTATTCCTTAAGGAAAAATAACACTTTGTTTTTTATGGATAATAGCGTACTATACTTGATTTTTGTCCTAAAACTTATTAAAGTAACCTAGTGGGAGTCAAGCAAAAATTGACTAGCATCATGGCATTGTGGAAATACCCTCTTTCTTTTATAAAAGTGATTCAGGGCCGGCCCGGTGGCGCACTGGATA
>NW_007759664.1:0-410 GCF_000696425.1 Galeopterus variegatus | reverse complement strand
GCAGACAACTGGAGAAAAAAGGCATCTGAAGTTCAGAAACATGTCTGGAGTTCAGTATAGATGTCTACATTGGACAGGGGGTTTGGATGTCATGGTCACATAGATAGTGGTTCGAATCATGAGATTTTACTCCTTAAAAACTGAGACAACTCCCAAAAATGAATTTAGTGAGAAGAATAATGGACCCAGGACAGAGTCCAAAGCTGCTCATCTATACATTGTCTTGAAGCTCCAAATCCACCCTTCTAGACTCTGCTCTTTGAGGCTATGGCTGAAGTTTGCAAACCGTTTTTTCCTAGTCTCCCTTGCAAGCTTGACTCCTGCTGGGTTCTGTCAATGAGAGCCACTAAAAGAAGATGGGAGGCATGACGTAGGCAGAATGGACTTTCCTCCTGCTTCTAATCGCTGGC
>NW_007759663.1:6111-6558 GCF_000696425.1 Galeopterus variegatus | reverse complement strand
CCTTTCCCCTCTCCCCCTCCCTCCCCATTGCTTTGCAACAACATGCTGGAATGTAAAAAATAGTATTAATAAAATAAAATAAAAAGTAAATAAATAAATAAAATAAATAATTAAAAATAGAGCCACCATATGACCCAACAATATTTCTTCTGAGTACCTACCCAAAGGAAATGCATTCCTTTCTGGAACTTGGAGTCCTCTCCTAAGCTCTTATGGTTGTTGGCAGCATTCAGGTCTTCCAGCTACAGGACTGAGATCCCCATTTTTTTGCTAACTATCAGCTGAAGGTTACTCTCACCTCCTAGAGGCACCTGCATTTCTCTGTCATGTGGCCCTTCACACATGTAGCTCATGACTCCCGAGCCAGCAAGGGGGCTCTCACTTTAGTCTGAGCCTCACGTAACATAACACAGTCCCAGGAACAGCATCCCATCAACTCTGCCATAT
>NW_007759663.1:0-696 GCF_000696425.1 Galeopterus variegatus | reverse complement strand
ACAGCACCAGTACATGCAAAGTGCCCAGGAAGGGGCAGAACACCTGCCCTCTCCCTGTCCCATTTCTCTGTTCAGTCCAATCGCAGAAGCGGGTGCAGCAGAGGTGAGAAGAGGCACAGGCTGGTTCTGTAGGGCTATCCAGGAGCAGGGGTCTGGAGGGCTGTGGTCTTGCCGGGATCCTCAGGGCCCTGCCTAGTGATTGAGAGAGACCTTGGGGCAGGGACTTCAGGCCCTGGGTAGCTGTCCTGAAGCAAATTTCAGACAGGAACACAAGTTAATAGGAATTGTCCAGGCACTCTATTGATGAGGAAATGAGATTCAGGGAGACAGTGGGTGACCCAGTCCTGTCTGGCTCCATGGTCCACACTTGATCCTCACCACCCCCAGCCACAGTCTCCTGAAGCTGCTGCATGAATGAAGAACAGGGACAGGCCACTCCTGTGCAGCCTCCTCTGGCTTTCCTCTTGCCTGTGATCCTGGGTTTCTGTCCATCGCACCTCACATCCCTCTCTCCAACCATTCTCAACCTCCCCCTCTGCTCTTTCCCACTTTCCTCCTGGATCCCATCCTGACCCTCTGAGCTCCCCATCCTTCGTCCCACCATGCATGGCTGGCTTTCATGGTGACCTGTCTCCGCCTTCTGGGTTTGCAACATCCTGCACACTCCCCAGGGTCCCTGCACCCAAACTCTCCCTT
>NW_007759662.1:0-6558 GCF_000696425.1 Galeopterus variegatus | reverse complement strand
AGATATATATACGATATCTCAGGAAGAGAGCAGAAGTGGAAAAGAAGTAAAAGAATACTGGGGAGAATCAGAGCTCATATACTGGTCTCATGAGTCTTTCCTCAAGAAATGGTGCTCCTGGGAACTGCAAGAACAAGGGCCAGAGCCAAAGCAGTGGAGGTCACCCTGGAGGGCTGTTGGGATGGAGGATGGCAGCCTTTTCCCTAGCAAGCACATGCTATGACAATGCTAGAGATATATATACGATATCTCAGGAAGAGAGCAGAAGTGGAAAAGAAGTAAAAGAATACTGGAGAGAATCAGAGCTCATATACTGGTCTCATGAGTCTTTCCTCAAGAAATGGTGCTCCTGGGAACTGCAAGAACAAGGGCCAGAGCCAAGGCAGTGGAGGTCACCCTGGAGGGCTGTTGGGATGGAGGATGGCAGCCTTTTCCCTAGCAAGCACATGCTATGACAATGCTACTTTCTTTATCCATCATCTGTAACCCCCAGTCCCAGCCCTGGGAGGACAATGTCTCTGCCCACAAGTGACTAAATGTTAACATACCTTTCTGCCCCTCCACAAGACAGGGAGGGGAAGGGGCGCTCCAGGGGTCAATCACAGCACTAGAAGTCGACTGCTATGTTTAACTGCCTGTATCAGGTGTGGCTGAAATAAGCAGGACTAATCCAGCCATGTGGCTGAGCAGAGCTGCTGGACCCAGGAGCTTAGAAAGAAATAAACAGTGGGTGAGAAGCAGTGGCCTTAGCTCCATCTTACCTTCCCTTCCATTTGGGGCATCCCTATAGAGTCCATGGGAACAGAAGGCTTTGAGAGCTTGTAAGCAGGGACCTTGGGAGACAGAGCCAGGAAAGTGCCTGGGCCAGATTCCACAGCCCAAAGACACTACTGTGGCAACAGAGTTCGCCAGACAGGAGACAGAGGCCCAGATCGTATCTTTCATGCCTTTTTCTGAGATGTGCTTCTCTCTCCTGCCTTCCAGTAAAGGCATCATTCTCTTTCTCATTTTAGTCACCTGGAACCCTGTTTTCTCTCTCCTAGAATTAAGAACCATCTACAGAAAGCAACACATGACACCATTTTCAAACTGACTTTAATCATTTTTTGCTGCCCAAATACTGTACATGCAGAAGCCATGTGAAGAATTTTCTCCTCAAGGGAATTGGCAAGAACGTTGTACGAAACAGCCGGCAGTCCCTCCCAGCTGTCCACCTGCCACCCAGGAACCACAAGTTTAGAAAGATGCTGCACATAGAAAATGTATAGAGCACAGATATAAAAAGGCTAATTGCTTCTTATCTAAACAGTGTGCTTGTCAGTCCCTATCAGCTATCTCTCTTTTGCAGGATGCATTTGGAAATTCTAAAAAAGGGATTCTTGCCTTCTGTGAATTTACATGCTGAAGGAGTTGGTAGAACTCTCAGGCCCACTTTCCCCAAGGAAGCAGCTACTCTGCCTTCTGAGATGATGTCTGGCAAAAGACATTCCAGAGGGAGGAGTGGTTTTAAGAAGCAAAATACTTTGAAGAGAAATAAATTCCCTCTCTCCTCCCATCAAAGAGAGTTTCCTTTAAAATTCTCAGATCTTCAGCTCTCCCACCGATGTCATCTAGAAGCAGAAATGAGGAACGACCCAGCCTCACCTGCTGGTGGGGACGCTGACCTACTCAGGATGCAGCTGAGGTTGTGACATCACATCAGCACCTTGGAAATTGTCCATTGTAGACAATCCTTAATTATTTCTCATCATTACACAAGAATAAAAGAGGGAGAACAAACCACGAAGAGGTGAAAGCAGAGTCTGTTAGGATTCCCAGAGTTCTCATCAGAAGCAGCATCTGGGCGTGGACCAGATGAGGACCTGCATCAAGCCTGGGCATCAGGGGCTGTAAGAAACCAGCCTACGGAACCAGGTGCCAGGTGCACCAGGCTCACAACCCACATCAGCTCCAGATCAGAGACTGCTGAAACCTGAAGGGAACCATGGAGCAACTGGCTAATGCTCTGATTTTGTAGATGAGGAAGCTGAGGCCCAGAAAAGTGAGGAATCTTGCTCAAGGTCACAGTTTCTAGCAAAACTGTCTATAACAGCCTTTAATTCCCTGTAGCCAGTTGTCCCCATTCAGGCCATTGGCTAATGGGGTGGATGCTTATCTCTGGAATTCCCAGGCCTCATTTCTGTTCACCAAGCTGTCTGGATCCCAGACCCAGGGGCCCTCCCTTGCATACTTGGGAAGCCCAAGGCCCTGTCCTTACTGGCTAAGTTTCCAGCCAGAGCCTTGGAAGATTTTTCCAAAGCAGTAACATTCATGCTTCTCAAGCCAGTCTAGACCCCTGAGAGAATGCAAGTTTCTCTCACTGATGTGGCTTCCCTCACAGGCACAGCCATGCTGGGCCCACAAAAGCCCGAGCTCAGGGTTGGGGAGGAGGGGAGTTGCTTTGCTACATGGAAAGATTAAGCCCTTTGTCAGAGAACAAGGTCCCCCTGTCGGGCATGCCAGCATCGGAGCCGCATTTGTGCAGCTCAGCCGGCAGGGCTGGTGTGCAAGGAGGCCGAGTTGCTCTCTTTGGCATCACTGACATTGCTCTGAGATGCTCAGGCACTCTTTCAGAACAACCCTTTCCCAGCCAGGCCGGCCCAATCCAGCCCCCATCAGGCACCACCTGACTGTGCAGGGCTCCCCTGCTCTTCCATCATGATTATTTTTGTTTTGCCCCAATCTCTTCTGACCTGAGTGAAAAGCAGACTTGAGGGAGAAGGCAGGGGACAGTCTACATTTTCATCTCCTCCCTGATCCTTCAGTGAAAGACAATCCAGGAGAGGAAGCAGCATTTTAAAGAATTTTTTTTACATGTCAGGATATTGGAGAAGAAAACTCTGAGGAGAGGAAGAGGAAGGCAGGAGGCGGCAGGGAAGCGGGCCTCTTCTTTCCCATCTCCCCGCAGCCACTGCAGAGATTCCGCCGGACAACCTTCCGGCCCTGAACGATGCGCCCTCACTCTCCACCCAGGTGGAGGGCAACTCATCTACAACACCAAGCAAAGGCAGCAATTTCTTGCAGAGTTTGCACAGTGCTAGAAGCAATCAGAGAAACACAGAAGAGCAGCCTTACTAAAGCCCTGCTGCTTTCTGGGCCAAGGAAGATGGGGAATATGAGGTATTAGGAGCTCTGGAACCCCAGGGGAAGAGGAGCTCAGTATCTCCTGGGTAGCAGGGCATGGAGCAAGGCCCCTGGTTGCATGTCAGGGCTCCTGGTAACAAAGTCTAAGATTGTGCTACATTTTATTTCCAGAGAAGTACCCTTGGAGGTCTCTATTGTCTTTAAAAATGGAGGCTTCTGCTGTCCTCAAGGCTGGCAGTAAAGAAGGGATCAGGCATGCACCCCTAGTGGGTGTCATGCCCCTGGGACAACTGGCTTGACCTCAGTGTTCTGACTGGCAGTGATTCCATGAGAGATGAGCAACACAGATGCCCTCGCTCTGGAGCGCCTAGATTCTGCCCACCCCCATGAATGCTGGCATTGCCTGGGACTTGCTGGATCCCAAGCCTCCTAAGTGCCCTTTTCCTAGTAGAACTGGGTGGTAGAAGAGACTGGATGGGGAGTAGCTTTGGAGATGGTTCTTCTCTGAAGAATCAAATCCCCCTTGTCAAACCAAGACTTGGCCCCATTTATTGGAACCTCCTTCACACCAAAGGAAGGAATCTATAAAGAAAGTGGGACAGACTGAACAGAGCAGAAATGTGAAGACAGATGCTCTGAATCATCCATTGCTGTCCCTGCCCACAGCCCAGCATCACTGCAGGGCCACTCCTGTCTCTGCCACATCCAAGGCAAATCCTGCCTGACCAGAGGAGATGGAATGACAAAGAGCCCCATCCTGTAACCACCACAGGGCTTCATCTGCAGTGAGGGGACATTTGGAGCCAGGACACTGAACCTGGCAGTGAGTTGGCCCCAGGGTAGGGAGAGTTCTGGAGGGATCATGTTCCTCCCTTCCCCACCTCATCAAAGGCCAGGAGTCACACTGTGCACCCTACTCTCTGGGACAGGCTAGCTCCAGAGTGGCTTCTCTGACAAGCCCCTGCATTGAGGTTGCTGAGGAACAGACCCTTAAATCCAGCCACTCCCCATCACATGTACACATCAGCCTCATACAAATTTACCCTCATGAGGAAAGCCCAGGTGGAGATTAGTAACTTATTTGGTGCAAAGGATTAAAAAGAATAATTCCCCAACATCAGCTTAGAAGGGATTACCTCCTGCTAGAGAGGTGGAACAGTGGAGCAGCCCAACTCCTGAGCAGTTCTGACAGCCAGGGATTGTAGGCAGCTCAGCCCAAGTTACCAACACATCGGGCCCCTCCTCTGGCTAGAACTTCCCCTGCAGTAACCCTCCCCCAGAGGCAAGTGGCACCGTGGTCTGGAGCTACCCAGTGACAGCCTCTCTGCTAGCAGCTCCCTCCTTTCTCCTACTCCCTTTCTGGACCCCTAGAGGAAAGAGGGTGTTGATAGCCCCGTTTCCTGGGGGTGACTGCATGCTCTGGGACCACCACTCAGCGCTCCATCAGCAAATGTCCATGATATCCAGTGGATCACGAACAGTCCCACCACCCCAAAGGTGGAAGGTATATTCACACCATCCTGAGAGTGACTGTTCTAGAGGTGAATACATCACAAACAGGAGATACAAATACCCTTTTGCAAGCAAGTTTCCTCCCTGTTCCCCCACTAGCGTCAAAAAGTGCAGAGCCCTTTGCCCCACTTTTGGGAAAGTGAGAGAGGCATGTATTACCCAGTCCAAGCACTGGGACTGGGCAGAGCATTTCTGCCTAAAGAGAAAACTCAACCCAGCTGCCTCTTCACCATCCCCCATGCATACAATGCTTCTCTTCTCTCATAATAGAAGAACTGAGGCTCAGGCGGGAGACAGGTGCCCAGGAGCTTCTTTTGTTCATTTCCTTCCAGGCCTTATGCACTTTTCATCTGCAGGCAGGCCAGCTGCCTCTTCACCATCCCCCATGCATACAATGCTTCTCTTCTCTCATAATAGAAGAACGGAGGCTCAGGCGGGAGACAGGTGCCCAGGAGCTTCTTTTGTTCATTTCCTTCCAGGCCTTATGCACTTTTCATCTGCAGGCAGAACCAATGAGGTCCTGGCTTCCTCCCCTAGTTTTCTTGGGAGGGATGTTACAGGACTCTGGCTTCAGCCCATTGCAGATCCTTGCCAGGAGGAAAAAAAACAAAAGCAAAAAAGAGGCCCTTTGGACTCAGATGGGCCTGTCTTCATGGAGCTGCCACCTCCATGCCCCTCCAGCTTTGGTTATAAATGAAGTCCAAGCACTCAGGCCCCAAGACCTCTCTGCTGCTACCCAGGGTAGCTCTCCCTGCCTCAGGTACTTGGGTCAATGTCTGGGGAAGAGGTAGAAAGAGATCCTTCCCCGTTCCTTCACCCCTCCTGCTACTCTTTCCTCTCGACCAGACATGAACCCAAGGGCTACTTTGTCCATCTCCTGGGCAACCTCTCACCTTACACCCTAGAGCTGAGGAGGGAAAGGGAGTGATTTGGGCATTCCTAAGCCAGACTTCAGGATTCCCAGCAGACATCTCATGGGATCCAGTCCAGGCACTGGTCCCCACCAACAGGGCCCAGCTGTCAGCTCAAGTCAGGGTTTGAGTGGCTATGAGAAGCTCCAACCAGACAAGGGTAGAAGAGGAAGAAGAGGCAAGAGAGGTGCCTAGAGCTGGCCGCTTTCCAGAGGGCAGCAGTGGAGCTCAAGAAGGTAGGGAGGCTGCGAGGGGTAAGTATTGCTTGTGCAGAGCTGGTGACTGTGGCAGACTCGAGCCCAGAGCCGGGCTGCTCATGGAGCCAGGAGGCTGGAGCCCAACTGAGTCTGAGCTCCCAGACAGGGATCCTGGTCTAGGAATGGGCAAAAAATAGAGCCCCAAGTGAACAACTTCATGCAGCTGATCCCCAAACGTCAGATAGACTTCTCAGCAGTGGCTCAGAACAAGTCAGCCTGGGCCCTCATTCCAGCAAACAGCCCTTCCTGCAGCACCTCCTTACCGGGGCATGCCCGATCAGGGATGAGCCAGGAGGGGGACAGGGCCACCTTCACGGCCTGGGGAGGACTGACTGCTTTGGCAGATGACATCCCCTCCAAGGCCAAACCCCTCAGCCTGCTGGGAAAGCTCCTTTGGCATGTCAGAGGTGAGGAGGCTGCAAGAGATGGTGGAGGGGTGAACAAAAAACTAGGGGAGGCCCTGGCACTTCCCGCTAAGGTGTCCGGCCAGAGTCCCTGGGAACTAAGACCACTTTGTGCTCTGCTCGGAGCCCTAGGGAGAAAGCCACCTCAAAGCCCTCAGCTCCCCGGGGACATATGCCTCCACTGGGGCCCTGGCCAGATGAGCATGCTACATGCTGCAGGATGCGTGGAGGAAGGGTCAGGTGGGGGTCCCAGAGGGGCCTTGGTGTGGCCAGCTACAGTGGATGCTACATTCCCCCAAAAAGAGCAGCAGTGCTGGCAGAGGCGAAGGTGGAACAAAAGACAAAACAGAA
>NW_007759661.1:6219-6558 GCF_000696425.1 Galeopterus variegatus | reverse complement strand
ATTTTCAAATTCAAGGGTATCATTTCTTTCATCAGGTAATGGCACACTAGCTGAGAAAAAAACCAAAACAAAATAAAACATAACACACTCATAGTGTTTCAGGAAGCCATTTGTAGTTTTACCAAAAAAATAGCATATTAAAAATCATTTAGGAAAAATTAATTCAAAATGAATTTAACCACTACTCACTGAAAAATTAGTACTAGTAAGGACACGGATCATATTAAGAACACTCTAATTTGCTTTAATCCTTCTCTCATACGTTGGATCTACATCACCTTTTGGGGGAGTTCTTCATTATAGCATATTAAATTCCTGTAAATTCTTGCATTTAAAAAA
>NW_007759661.1:0-444 GCF_000696425.1 Galeopterus variegatus | reverse complement strand
AACTATTCTGTTCTCACTATTATTTTTTTAAATGTTACTCTGGAAGTTCTGAACAGGTTTACAAGAATGAAATAAAAAGAAGTATAATTACTGGAAAGGATGCTTTGCCAAGACAATTGAAATCTCCTAGAAATATTAAGGCAGTATGCTAAATGGCTAGAGACACCAGCAAAAAAGTCACATACCATATATTTTTTTTTTTCCTTTTTGTCTTTTTTACTGACCGGCAACGGGATTGCAACCCTCGGTGTTGCACCCGCACCGCGCTCAGCCAGTGAGCGGGAACCGGTCTCCATATGGGATCCGAAACCTCAGCGGGAGCGCCACCACGCTCCCAAGCGGCGCACTTTCCAGTGCACCACCAGGCCAGCCCCACATACCACATTTTAATAACCTTAACAAAAATGTTCAGCATCTACAAAGAAAAAATATCAAAATTCCACC
>NW_007759660.1:5886-6558 GCF_000696425.1 Galeopterus variegatus | reverse complement strand
CTGGAACCCCACGCGAGGTCCGGTCAAGGAACCAGACCAACCAGAACATTCCAGTAGCAACGTAGCATCTATAAGACTGTGCAGAACCAATCTTCATGATATCAAGTAGCAGCAAGAAGCAACAGCAGTAGTAGACTGGTCAGACCTCGTATCACCGTAACAGTCACTATCACCATCTCTGTTTTGTTTTGTCTGTTTGGTGGCTGGTTGGTATCGGGATCCAAACCCTTGACCTTGGTGTTATAACACTGCACTCTAACCAACCAGCCCTCCATCACCATCTTTGAACTGGGATTCTTAGACAATTTGGGGAGGGGACTCAAAAGAGGAAATGCTAGAGGGCCGGCCCGGTGGCGCACTGCTACAGTGCCCGCTTGGGAAGCGCGGTGGCGCTCCCGCCGAGGGTTCAGATCCCACATGCAGACCGGCCGCTCACTGGCTGAGCAAGGAGCGGGGGCAACACCGAGGGTTGCGATCCCGTTGCCGGTCCCGGTCCGGTACGGGCGCGACACTGAGGGTTGCGATCCGTTGCCGGACACGAAAAAAGACAAAAAGGAAAAAAAAAAAAAAAGAGGAAATGCTAGAATTCTTGCTAACAAGTCTTATGGGGGCTAAAATGGCCAATGAAAATAATTTAAAGAAGGAACACCTTTATACCCTAAGTTTGTGCAT
>NW_007759660.1:0-805 GCF_000696425.1 Galeopterus variegatus | reverse complement strand
TTCCTGCACTTGTTTTCAAGTTGAGAATCTCCTGTGAGACATCCATTTCTTCTCTCATTTCATCATGATTCAACCTCACTGTGCAGGAAGTTATGGTTCAAATGAGTAGCGGTCATCCCTATCCTTTATGGGCTGAATTGTATCTCCTCAAAATTTGTGTATTAATGTCCTAACCCCTAGTAATCCAGAATGTGACCTCATTTAAGACAGAGTCTTTATAGACGTAATCAAGTTAGAGTGAAGTCTTCGAGATGGGCCCTAATTCAATTTGACTGGTGTCCTTATAAAAAGGGGGAATGTGGACTCACAGACACAGAGAGAGAAGAGACACAGGGAGACATGGCCAACTCTAAGCCAGAGAAAGAAGTCTGGAACAGATCCTCCCGTCATAGTCCTCAGAAGAAACAGACTCTGCCAACACCTTGACTTGGACTTTGAGCCTTCAGAACTGTGAGACAGTTGGACTTTAAGCCTTCAGAACTGTGAGACAATAAACCTCTGTTTAAGTCACCTCATTTGTGGTACTTTGTTATAGCACCTCTAGCAAAGTAACATACCATCGGAACACTCTTCACATAATAATAGGGGTTGGAAAGAAGGAAAATAATTAAAATATATAAATATACATATACATATATACATATACATATTCTCCAGGGAATGTCCATCCTATTTTTCCTGGGATGGTTTTTGGAACTTTTTCTTTTTTATTCGCTTGCTTTTAATCAGAACTGGAACCAAAGTAGCAACATAGTTTATGAGAAGTCCAATCTTTTTGGGATCAAGCTCATAAAAATGTCAATCT
>NW_007759659.1:0-6558 GCF_000696425.1 Galeopterus variegatus | reverse complement strand
ATCCACATGTGCAGAATAAGATCAGTACATGTAGGGTTCAGAGAGAAAACGGGGAGGATTTCTTTAGAGGGGTCTATTGGAGAGGAGGTGCTGCCTCTTAACACTAAGCTTGGGAAAAGGGCCTTTAATGAGAGCGTGCAAGGAGAATTTCTTAGGAGAGAGCACTGGGTACTGTGAATAGCCATGTCTCCCCTCAAGGGTATGGGGATAAGGTTGCATTACCTTTTATTCTCACATGTAGAAAGGAGGTTTTAATGAGATCGCTCCAAAAGTGGTTTTTACTCTCACGTGTGAAATCTCTAGGATGAGAGATGGCAAGCTACATGCTGGATATTAGGAAGAGAAGAGCAGCTTCAATGGGTGGGCTGCACTTTCAGATTTTATTGGGTCTAGGGAATGTGTATATGTCACCTGTGAATCATGTATGGAGATGAAAGTCGCCGTGGGGAAGGTCCCATCTAAGAGGCCCTAGACTGAGGAATGAAGGGGCCTTAACAGAGGGAAGCTGAAGACCCCATCCTTTTTCTGTGAGCTTAGTGAGGACTACATGAGCTATACTGTGGGATAGGAAATGACTTAATTTTATAATAAATTAAGAGTTTTCACTATTACATGGTTCTGGACATTTTACTGTCTGTATTGAGACTGTTATTTCCTAGGAGAGGGAAAATCTAGGCCCATCAAATAAAATTAACAGACAGAGGGGGCCAAAAAATGTGCTTGTTTAGTACTAGTCTATCTAATGCAGCATTAAATTCTGGCTTTGAATAATCAAATGCATTAAACTGGAAGAGCGATATGCAGTTTGAAGTCTATCACAGGAACAAATACAGTATTTATTTATATTTTCAAAATCTAATTGCATGATACTTTTTCAAAAATTTAAATATTGAACTTATTAAATGTTATATCAAGAAAATAACAGTCTGAGTGAGTAGTCTACATAGACTAAATAATTTTAATAAAACTGAATTAAGTATGTCAACCATTAATGTCTAAGAGGACTGGTTTATTTTCCATTTCTAAACTAACTTTCTTCCATATCTTCATAAAACTCACCCTCTTTATTTCCAGTAGCATCATATATTTCTTATGTTTGAGTCCCATTTTTAGTACAATTGTAGGATAATTATATCTGCTGAGTATGTATCATGTCTGATATTTCAATTAGACATTGAGGTAGAACCTAGCTATTATAAATATCTCATAATGATAACCTCTCTTCCATTAGTGTCTTGAGATAATCAGTCATTGTGTAGACTAATTATATTTAAATGCAGAAATAGCAACATTAAAGCAATGTTTTATTTCTATAAAACATCTGCAGTTTCTCATTCACAGTTACTTGCTGGCTCCTTATTTATGTATCATTTTTAATTTTCCCCGAGGATATCCGTGGAGGTTCCTCTATATTTTTCTAGTGATAAAACCAATACTTAGCGACCTCAGTTTTGAGCACATTAGTTGTATCTTTGACTAATAGATTTCATGTCATAGTATGTTTCTGATATTTGTTCAGATGTTATTTTCCTTAATTAAGGAAATCAGGAAACAGATTGCTGCTGTTCTTCTTGCTCCTATTATTTTATAACTGAGTTGGAAGAGCACTTTCTTTTTTACTACTGTAGGGGTAAAAAGTAGGGGACAAACTCTACTGTGCACTTTTATCTCTGAGTTGATGAGAATCTCAGTATTTGCACAGAGAAAGCAAAGCATACAAGTCCCCAAAATAAAAGAAACAGAAAAGGCAGATATCCAAGAGACCATAAGAGTATGAGATTTCATGAGCCTAAAACAGAGTCCTTTAAGGAAGGAAGAGACCCAAAAGTGCAGGGAAAGTATAGCAAAGAAACCTGGGTTCATGCTAGGACAGGGAAGGTTTACAGCTTTTAAGAAAAGAAGATAATGGAAAAAGAGGGATTGGGAAATCTTCAACAATTCAGATATAAAGATTATAGGTTTTGAAATTTATTTAAGGAAAAGTAATTTAAACTTGGGAAAATATTCTATGAATAGTCATGCTTTTAGAATTCTCATCACTGTTAACAATTTTAATATAAGTAGAAGATTTACCATTTCAAAAGGAGATAGAACTTTCATGGAGCAGAATAGGAGACTACAGTGAGTTGTAATTGTTTAGGCAAGACAAGCAAGCAGTTTGTAGCTGGAATGACACTTTTCACATTCAAATTCAAGGGGCACAATGGTATGTTGGAAAGAGTATGGAGTAGGGTTCTTGTGGCCTCTGTACCACAGATGATCTAAAACACGAGCTGGGTAAATTCCTTAAGGCCTCAACTCCCTCAGGTAGAAAATGAGAGAGTTGGTCTAAATAACTTCTAAGGTTCTTTTTTGCATTTAAAGTTCAAGGAAAGTGCTTACTGAATTTTTATAAGAAAAGATTGCAGATCTTAATCAAAGCTGATGTCATGCATTTACAAGCTGTTCTGTTAGGACCATAAAAATATAAGCCCATTTGAAAAAAAACCCCAAAAAACATGCACAATGGAAGTTTGTTCAGACCATGCAAATTATTTGTGTCTTACTGTTCATATCAGATATGAATATTGGTCAAACTTGCAACTCTGGTATAATCTATCACTTGTAGTCATGAAAACAGCATCTTCCAGTGCTCCCGTCTTATACAATGTGGTGGGATTCAAACTTAGCACAAATTTCTCTATAGAAAAAATTTCACATTGACTCCAAAAAGTGACGGCTTGATACTACATCCTAGACTTTAAATTTCTGTGTGTGTGCATGTGTGTGTTTACAGAGGATAAAAAAGTAATTGCCACTACACACCTATTTAGAATGGCTAAAATTAAATACACCGACAAAACCAAATGTTGGTAAGAATGTAGAGTAACAGGAACTTTCATTCACTGCCTGGTGGATTGCAAAATGGTACAAACACTTTCCCAAGAATAAGTTCATTTAAAAAATAATCAATAAAATTGTATTGATTTAATTCTATTGTCTAATCATCAGTTCATATTTGATTTATTCAATCGTACCAATACTGTTATTTGTAGCTTCCCCCCTCCCCAAACCAGAATCCTATCAAGGATCACACATTGCACTTTATTATGTCTTTAGTCATCTTTAATCTGGAAAAATTCCCCAGCTTTATTTGTCTGTCACGGTATTGAGAACTTTGAAAAATGTCTTTTAAGTTCAATGCATTTAATTATTCCCTCATGATTAGAGTCCAGTTAAACATTTTTGGCAGAAATGGCACATAGGTAATGTTGTCTTCTCGCATCAGGGATAGGTGATGTCCCCTGGCTTTACATTTTCTTGCTTGTTTATCTTCTTTCTCCTGTTAGAATGTAAGCTCTGTGAAAGTCCTAGCTCTGTCTCCTTTGTTCACTCTTTCATCTCCAGATCTCACAAGCCCTTGGTAAATATTTGTTGAGCAGGTGAATTATCCACAGCCCACCAGATTTGTCTTGAATAATGTGGAACAGCTGACCTCCACAGCTTGCCATCAGATACTGTCAGGCAATGGATTCACTGACTCTACACCCCATTCTGAGAAGGGTGAGAGTCCCCAGAATGTGGGACAATCTCAGAATTTCGGATGTCCATTTGGACAAACATTGATCATGTATCTGCACATAAGTATACCTACTTATTTAAACATTATGTAACCTATGCTACTGCTCTAATATATTAGGTACATTCCAAATGTATACATAGAAGCTTTCTTTCAAAAAACCAGTTAAAAAGTAAACAGAGAGAGAAGTAATATTTTCTTTCTAGGCTCCAGTGGTTTGTTTACCCAATTCCTGGGGGTGCATAACCTTCCACTTTTGGATATCACTTTCTTTTTCTTTTAAATCTATTCTTGAACAAGGATGTTTTACTGTGTTAAGTGCACATAGAGGTTTCTTCACTGATCAGAATTTTGGGAGGGCCCCAGAATTTCTAGCTGGGTTTTAGACAATCATCTATTGCCTTGTCCTGGTAAGTTCCAGCTGGATTTTGGAGGCCTTCCTAAGAGGCCCTAAAAGTCACTCAAAGTTGATAGTATTTAGGGTAAGGATGCTCCAGATCTCCACATTTGACTTCTAGATGTTTAGCCAGGAAATTTCTTTAGTTCTTAGAAAACGGTAAATTCTCAGAGGATAGCCCTTCTAGACCAGGCTTTAAATGATGCAGCTCAGAATATTGCTAGGAATCTGAATCATCTAGCACGCCTTTGAAAATCAGTCCCATAATTATCTGAAGGGCTCCTTTAATTAAATCCATGTTTCAGGATGCTTAATCCAAACTGAAACATTCCAGAAGTGTACTTACCGAAAATAATATATTGTGACCGTTTAAACCCCTGGTGCTTTAAATCAGCTACACTGTAGTGGGTCCTCCAGTATCAGGGTCTTTGTTCCCAGTTCAAAGTCTCATTTAAGAAAGATAGATTCCCTAAAGTGTAATATCAATTCATGTCATCGTTTCTTTACAAAAATGTTTTTGCATAGTATGTCCATATAGACATTCCCTTTTTTATGAAATTACATGTCATATGTTTGTCTTCAAATCTTTAGTAATTTACATTTTTAATACTTAAAACCTTTTTTTGCTTTTAAAAATATTTTAAAATAAATGATTTTTATTTTTAAAGCTATTCTTCAACACAGTCCTGTGATATAGGTCAAGGTCAAATAAAAGTCACCTTTGATGGTTCAACAATCAAGGCTTCTAGAAAGATTACATGTCTTCCCTTGTGGGACACAGATTTCCTGGGAAAGTAGTCTTTTGCTCCATCTCCTGAATCATATGTCCTCAGTATTCCCAATGTTATTTATTGTGGTTGAAAATTTTGTGAATATATCATGTCATTTGTCCTGTTTTAAACATCACATATTACATACAGGTAATGAATGATATTCAACTCTATATTCCACAGAAATTTGCAATCTACTATGTTACAAATAAATGAGTAAAACTAAATTAAGAAGATAGGTTCTTAATGTTTTTCTACATCATATTTTTAATATTCAAAAAAGGCAGTTTAATGTTTTGAGATTTCACAAGCCATCAATGATATACTATTTATTTCAAATAAATGTAGAACTCTTAAAGGGAAGAAAGGTTCAGGCAGTATTGAAAATTATGTTTGGCAAGAGTATATTTCACAATTATTATTGGAGAACGTTTAAGATACTTTAGAAATAATTCCTGCTCAATCTTTTATTTGGGACACGTTGTCATTTTCCTTGTGAGTCTGTGAGTGATTAAATGTCTTTTGGCCTATCTCATTAGACAGAAATTGTTGACCCTATAAACAAGACATTTTAAAATACAGATATTCAGAGATTCATAAGCAAAAAAAAAAAAAAAAAAAAAAAAAAAAAAACCAAAAATAAAAAACCCTTAAACACAAAAAAAAAAACACACACATTTTTTTTTTAAAAAAAAAAAATTTAAAAAATTAAAAAAAAAAAAAAAAACCAAAAATAAAAAACCCTTAAACACAAAAAAAAAAACACACACATTTTTTTTTTAAAAAAAAAAAATTTAAAAAATTAAAAAAAAAAAAAAAAAAAAAAAAAAAAAAAAAAAAGCCATGAATTAAAAAGCCTGTACACACACACACAAATGCACACACATTTTTCATGTAGAAACAGCAGCTATAGTCCTTGGCATTCACTCTGGAAGTGCAGCATTAAACTCTACATATTTTTAAGCATCTCAGGTATGATTTTATACATTCAATTGTATCCAGCTTTCCATTATTGTTGGCAGGACATCCTTTGGAATGTCTGCTCCACTTGGGAGGTGATCTGGTGCCAGCCTCTCAGAGAAAGAGACATAAAAGAATCTGTAATTTAAATAAAAAATAGTGGTATAATAAAATTGGAGAGGAGGAAAAATGTCTCTAAAATTTCAATACCCTGAACAAAATTCAACTTCAGAAGGGCAGAACTTTCCCAAAACATTTAAAAAGTTCTTGCTCTATAATAAGGGTCCTCAGAGAAAGATACCTTCCCTAAGCCTCAGTCAGAAGTCTCTTGGATTACTATGTCAGTAAAACATGTCAGAGGCATCTAAGCATGTACTTTTTAAATTAAAAACTGGCTTTGCTCAAAGTAAAATGAGACAGAAATGGTCTTGGATATATTCTCCTTAGAAGCACCTGCTTTGGGTGCAACCACACATAGAAGGATTTTGGCACAATAAATTGTCTCACCCATTCAAGGGATGATATTTTGGACACTGTTCATGGCACCTTTTAAAGGCAATTTTTAGTGGTCTGTCTGGACTTATGTTCTGAGGTCAGCACACAGCCTCTGGATACTGTTCCTTCGTTGAAATAAGAGAAGAGACAAGGAAATTCAAGTTAAAGCCTCACCCTCTTTAGTGAGGCTTTGCCTGAGACTATAGGACTTTTGGAGAGAACACCGTTTAAGAGGCCAAGTATGTCAATATCAGCCAAATGAACTGCCTTCATGATCAGTATTATCCTTGTAGCCTTATAACACATTTTGAAATCTAGAATAAATCAACTATATATATATATATATAGTTGATAGTATTTAGGTATATATACTATAT
>NW_007759658.1:5737-6558 GCF_000696425.1 Galeopterus variegatus | reverse complement strand
ACTCAAGCAAATGAATTATTAGCAATATTTTTAATTGCATGCATAATTTATACAAAAAAAGTTTAAAATGTTACTAGTTATCACTTGAATGCTTTCAAACTTGTTTGTTGTTTTGATAAAGTAACCATTGTCTGGTTGAAGATATTTTTGCCAAATATCAGATTATATTATTTAAGAAGAGCACATATGCTAGATTTAGGGACAGGCTTAAAAATTATACCATCAGAATCCGAAATTACTAAGAATCATTGAAAGGAGCTAGCCTAAGAATAGTTTAGTAATTTCAGATTCTGATGATATCACTTTTAAGAATGCCTAAGGCTTTCATCAGGATGAAAGATTAAGAAGTGGAGAGAGACTAATGGAAAGGAGACCAGTGGAGCTCTTGGGACAGTAAATGATAGGCTGGATTTGGGAGATCTCATGGAATTGCTGATTAAATGTGAGAAATGAAAGAGAGGAAGATATATAGAATAACTCCCAGGTTTCTCTTTTGGAAGATTAGATTGGTGGTGATAACTGGGCTACAAATACAGGAAGCAAAGAACCAGTTCACATCTGTGGAGTGGCCACGTCCACATGGGTATGTCTAGTAGGGGTCTCCTTACTGGGCACAACCATGGTTCTCAGGCATGGCTGCACATCAGAACCTCCAGGGAAGAGTTTAAAACACTGATACAAAGACTCTACCCAGATCAGTTGAAACAGAATCTCTGGGGGAGGGTCCTGAGGATCTGTAGTTTCTAAAAGCTCCCCAAGTGATTTTAATGTGCAGCCAGCAGTGAAAATCTCTGGTCTAGAGCTCATTAGAAGAACACTCT
>NW_007759658.1:0-277 GCF_000696425.1 Galeopterus variegatus | reverse complement strand
TAAAATTGAAGATCCTAACACAGTTTAGTAACTACAACAATGTCACACAGCTAAAAAATTGGGACAGAGTTTCAGTCCAGGTCAGAATCCAAATTTCATTATCTTTCCAAGAGCATTATATACACAACAGACAAAAACAACTCTCAAATATTTTGTAGTAGTGACACCATGGAGCATTCTTTTTGACAACCTTGGCTGAAGACTTTTAAACAAACCTTAAATTGCCAACAACAGGTTAGAAGAAGGCATTTATTACTCAAGCACAATTAACTCTAAA
>NW_007759657.1:0-6558 GCF_000696425.1 Galeopterus variegatus | reverse complement strand
TGGCACCATAATTTGTGCCAACACTTTCAGGTACCATTACTTTCCTAATATCATTAGGCTCTGGTCTCCTGAGTGTTACTAGGTGGATTCCCTAAAAAGTCCAGCAAAAGAATCCTCCCAAATACTCTTAATCACATCTCACAGCTACTTCTCTCTCTCAGTGCTCAAATTATATTATCACCTGGCCATGTCTAGCTCATCAGGGCTCTGACAGTTTCCCCTTATATGATTAGTGCCCACCTAACTTTGAGCTTCTTTAGACAAACTGCCATTACATCTCTTGATAATTTCTCTAATGTTTCTGTGAAGTAATATTTAATCCAGTCAAGTCAAGTACCAACTAAGAGCTCACTGCACATATACTTTTATGACATTCTCCTTTGTGGCACAAAACTTCAATTCAGTTTCCCACTGAACACTGAATACCAAAGCAAAAATTTTCTGCAGCCTATAAAACACACTGATTCCTGTGGCTTCCATTTCTAACATAAAAATAACATAACTTCCAAGTATGGCCAATCACAGACATTCCTAATGAACAGACGTTTTCACTGCCGACCTGGGTAATGACAAAGTGTTCACCTTGACTGAAGCAAAAGAAGGCAAAGGCTCTTAAATCCCAGAGATACCCAGCCTGGGTTTGTTACCAACGGTTTCACAAATGAGGATCCAACTTCTAATAATGGCTATGTTTCGATCTCCTACAATTTTACAAACTAAAGAGAAGTACAAAATCAAAGTGCTCTTGGTAATAATCAAATTTTTAAATATTTTTAGAAGCAACAGCAGACTGTCTCTTCAGACAAAGCAAAAGGACAATTTTTCAGTCATTCTAACTGAAGATCTGATTCCTGGCCAAGTAATAATGCACCCTCATTTAAATAAGTTGTTACCAGGTTCTCTCCAAAAACGGTTTAAAGAGGTCATTTTCTAAATTTTTCAAGTGACTTAGGCCCAAGCTTTGAGACCCTGAGGTAAGCACAACCTCCACCCTCTTTAGCCTCTAGCCCTTACTCCTGCCGGAGGCACCGAGTTCATCACCTCATCCAGCAACTCTGATGGAGAAGTATTAAGGCTATTTTCTGTGAACAATACCTAAAATCTTTAGTTCCTCCTCAGTGCATCAGCAGATTTATTTGTCCATCAGTCACATCTGAAAATGGGAGAGGAACAACTACAATTTCAGACAATCTCTAAGGTCCAAGTGGGTATGGAAAGAAAGGGCTCCTTATTCCCAATGCCATTTCCTTACAGTGGAGAAGGTTGGGAAGATAGTGACCTACACTGACCTATTTCCCAGGTGTATGGAAATAGATCAATACTGAGCCCCCCCACCCCAAAATCAAAAAATGTAAGTAACAGATCTTTTACACTCTTTCTCAACCAGGGGAAATGCCCAAAAGCCCACTCCCAATATCATAATAGACTCACACATATAACAGTTGAGAAAACTAAAGATCACCGAGTCTGCCCTTCATCTTACTCCTGAGGACTTTGCCTGAGGGACGGGATGCACCCCAGGCCACCCAGCAAGTCAGTGACTGAACTGGAAAGAGAACTCCAGTTTGCTGTCGGGGACTGCACACACACACCAGGTCCTTCTTTCAAATAATACAGAGTGCTTTACACTACCCAACTAGTTACGGACTCTTTTCCATAGAGTAGAAAGGTGGTACAGAATCCCTCTCCTCCAATCTTAAGAGGTGAACAGGAAGTTGGACCTGGCAGACTAGGAAACGCTGAGATCAAGATACGAAGTGTCTGACCGAGATGGAACAACCCTCAGGGACTAGGGACACTGGGGAGAAGACTGCTCAAGAATGCTGGATAAATTCAACAAAGGGAACACATCAATTTGGCATGACCTCAGTGCAGTGTAGGACAGAGGTATTCCGATAAGGGAATAGAATTCAGTAATGAGCACACCTGGATTAGGATATATTGAGGAATACAGACTGGCACAAACTTGGGAGTGAGTATCCAAGGATATGTCAGCTAGTGGTTGACCAATTCCTAGCTGCGGGGGCAAGGAGGGGGTAAGTAAAAAAAAACAGTGGCTTCATAGATCAGGGCTACTAAGGAGAATATCAACGCAGGTCCTCAGAGAATAAGGTCCTAGTTATTAGAATTCAGGCACAAATTAGGTCGTTAATTTTGGGTACACAAGGGAACCTCAATTTTCTAAATTGGGGCAAAGGGTCAAGCCAAAAAAGCAACTATGGCCAGAGTCTTAGAGCATGGGCTGAAGTTCTTTGAAATTCTGGTTAATCATTTCCTTAAAGTTGGTGATGAAAATCTATGTGAAGGTTAAGGCCAGGCTCATAGTAGGTCTCTAATATTTATCCATTCCTCTCCTCTCTCCTAAGACCAACAACTATGTGGCAGCCCTTAAAAGCCCCAGGTGTTAAAAGATTAATGAACCCAGTCAATCACATTCCCCAAGGCACTTAGAGGTGCTTACATCTTTGGAGACACAATGGAAAAACTTCACATTTGTGCCCTTTGCATTCCTCCTCCACAAGATCTATATTCTAAAGGCCCTCTTCACCCCAATACTAACTCGCCTCAGGGACCTTGATCAATGTGAAACCAACAAAAACAAATGTTTTCATGACTTACATTATTCACGTAATCACAATTAGAAATATCAAAGCAGGGGATTTTAAGTGGGTCTCTCAGTCACTGAAAATGTTAGTGATTTTAAGCAGCATTAATGGTTCTAGACTTTTTCAAACAAGAGGTTCCCATGCTGTAAACATCAACCACGGGGCATTACTTTATCTCGCTTCTGACATGAGAGCCATAAAGTAGGAACATTTTGAAAAGAGTTACAGGAAGCTCTCCCCTGTTGGTGCCATGTAATGTACCATGGCATCAACATAGACTGTGGCTTCGGCAGAAAAATAACTCATTAGAAGATCACATCACAAGTGATGAGATTATGTCTGTGAACAAATTTTCTAACACTCATGTGATTCAGCATCTTTTCTTAAGAGTGGCAAAGTGCTTGGTGCTGAACCAGAGAATATACCCACATGGTGCCCAGCTTTTCAAGATATGCCAGCACAACACGCCACATTGGAATATTGTTCAGGTTTCAAATTGGAAATTACATTCCTTAAAAGCATTATTCTTTGGTTGGCTACCTACATACACATAATCACAAATACATACATTCAATACTGTTCTTCAAACAACCTCTTCTTTTGACTTGGTGTTTCACAAGAAACACTGCATTTGTTAATATCAAACGTGCTAATGTGTCACTGTGTCTGTCTTCCCCTTTATCCATTCTTGAGATATTCTGGGTTTATCTGTGAAGAGTGTGTCTAGTAATTCAAGCGTAAAGCCACAGCTAATTGATCCTAAGCAGTAATCAGGTCTCACCCTGGACAAATTACTGTAGCCACAAGTCAACCCAATTGCAATTGAGGATTAAGTCAATATTGAACCTTATCCAAATTTCATCAGTCTTCCTTCTACCTTAACTCTCTATGTCCATGTTTCACATGGATAGCATTGCCATTTGCTTCCTTATTATAGGGATGAAGTATTATTTTTATTACGATTATTTAAGACATGTTAGAGTTTTCTTTTTAATACTGGATGACTTTAAAAGAACATGTCGTTCCTAGAAATGTCACAAGTAAAACGCATCCAATTTTTCTCTAATGTGGTGCTTTCCCTGTCCATAAAACTTATTTGATCAGCAGTACTATAGAAGCTAAAGCTTTTGTATTCAGGCACTCAAGCACGATTTAATCATTTCATTTAAGCATGAAAAAAATTATTCTGAAAGCCCTGTTAGGTAAAATATCCCTGATTAGTTTAAACTTACATTTGCAGGTATATTAAAGGTAAAATCACAGAATGCTCAGTATGCAATAGTGTTAACTTTGTTACAATGATCGGCAGAAAGTTAAACATTGTAGTATTAGAGAATGTAAGAAATAACTATCTCATTTTAAGTAGATGTATTTAAACAGGTTATTTTGAAATAAATTTTGTTTTGTGCAAATCCTTTTTATATTAGCAGGATTTTCACCTATGGAAACCTCTTTTATAATCAAACAAGATGAGGTCCTAATTGCATAATACCATTTATCTGCTGAAGATAAAAGTGCCAACAAATGAAAATGCACATTAGGCAAGATATTGTCAAAATGGAAATTTTTTTAAAATTTTTCTTTGTTTTGTTTTGTTTTTAAATAACCCACTCACATTAACAAAAGACTGCAGTAGCTTCCAAATTATAGGTTATTTTTAGTGGAAGTAGTTCAATATTCATATTGGAGCAGATGTAACAGTTTAACAAAACAGCTCTTCAAATCCTGCACAAATTGAAAACAGGAAAACTGATTGAATTTTCTCTTATCACTTTCCTTTTCTGAATTGACACTTTTGGCCTTCTGAAAATTTACACACGGCTTTCATCTCAACAGCACCTGCTGATCAAATAGAAACCTAACATTTTCATGAAAATGGTATAAAGGACTAATTTTGTTCTAAACACTGTAAAGGGCATCAGTTGCCTACTTGACGGCAATAATTGCTGTGTACAAGTCATGTTCACAATAGTTTTATATTTCCATTAAACTTTTTAAAAAGTGTTAAGTCCTTTCTGGTTTTTTCCATATTCACTTTTTGTATGATTCAAATTTCTTTGATTCAATGTCTACCTAATACTTAGTTTTATTATGAAAAGACTACGCAAAATGTGTAAAAGGGTAAATTAAAGGAAGCAGAAAATGAATACTTAGTATTTTCTCCGCCTCTGCTTGGAATACACATATATTTGTCTATACACATTACTGGCCATGTATGCACATAAGCGTAAAATATATACATCCCACTTTATATTCCATACCAAAAGAAAAGTGGAAACAAAAAGTCAGAGGCAGGCCCTATTTTTGAAGGGACCTTACACATTCTTTTATCAGATATAGATTTAGCAGGCACTTGGCTGTTTGAGTACCCCAGATTGGGAAAGAACGGATGTCACCCAAGCACAAGCTGACCACCTAAATGAAGTGACCAACCACTCACTGTAAATATCACCAGGGAAGGAAAGGGAAAAGGTAAATCTTGAAAATGGGTATTCTCACACATAAAATATGCAAGATTGCCAGCTAGCTTGCTTCTCAGAGTTTTAAATAATAGTACTCCACATATATCTCTGTAACACCCACTTCTGGGTAAGAGTAAAGATGCTCTTAAGACATGCTATCTGTCAGTTTCTTAGCCAAAACAGCTCTACCCCTTCTGAAGGATCCAGGCTGTCCTTTCCCATTCTGCCTGGATGATAAGGTAACCTGAAGGCAGAAATGACTTACAGTAATATATGTGCCACTCTGGCCAGTTGGTCTCTGAATTTTAGTGTTTCATCATGCTCACTGAGGCAACAGCAAACCTGAAATGTCAATATGTTCAGTCAATGGAAGTAAAATAATGGGACTCTATTGTCTTACCCAATCGATCTGCCGCTGTCAACAAGGAAACATGCCCCCCTGGCTTTAAACAAATTTTAATTAGGCTTTTAGTTACTGGATCATATCTATCTATAAAAACACCTATCTTGACAGTGTGTAGGAGGCCAATCATTTTTCTTTCTATTTTTATTCATTTTAAGAACCTTCTAAAGTTGATATTGTGATTTTCTGAAATACACTCAGGAGTCAATAAAGCATTTCTTTTTTTTTTTTTTTATAAACTGACTTTAAGCGAAAAATTCCACAGCTCAAATACCAAATACAAATCTCCCTAACAGATTCGGAGTGATTTCTATTCTCCTCTAGCCTGAGTTGAACCACACTATTAAATCAACTAATTCCATACTAAAAGTAGGCTTCATTTGCTTTTCTCACACATTCAAGTACTGTTAGCTTCCATTCATCACCCATTCAAAACAACTCACACAAAACCAAACATCAATGATCAATCCCGAAAGCCTCTACCCTCTTCACCCAGTTTATCAATCCTCAATGTCAGGGATAAATGAAACTCCTGTTAAAATAAGGTAGGAGCCTGGTGCTGAGAAGGGAAAAGGAAATAAGACATTTTAAGTCATTCAAATTGCACCTAAGTTCTCCAGCCCTTCCATCCACCAGGAGGGAGATGGTCTCACCTTAAAATATGAAAATGAACTAATCAAGTTGTTAAGTGGCTCTTTCTCTCCCTTCATCTAAAGGCTTCAGCGTCCAGTCAATAAATAATCTATTGTTCCCCCTGATCGAGTCTCTTTAAACCTATTCAGCCTGGCAAAACTCAACGCAATGAAAGATAAGGCCCTCCGGTCATCTCACCTCGGTGAGTCCTGTCTGGATAGCAGAGGTGACGGGAGATAGCGTCAGGCCGGGGCTGATGCCTCCTCCTCGCCCCACGCAACAAAAGGCAGATTTCTCTTTCTCCCTCTGCTAATCTTTAAATGTAAATTCTCTCCGCCAGCTAAGAAGAGCGACAGATAACATGTTACATCTTCACTTCTCCTGGTCTTATCGACTTCTGGATCGTTGGGAAAGGGAGAGAGGGAGAGAGAAAAGCCGCCTCCCCGCGCCCCTG
>NW_007759656.1:6210-6559 GCF_000696425.1 Galeopterus variegatus | reverse complement strand
AATCTGCCATGTATGCAGAGCTTACTTCTGGGCTCTTTAGTCTATTCCTTTGGTCTACATGTGTCTGTATTTATGCCAGTACCACACTGTGTTTTGATTACCATATCTCACTAATAAATTTTAAAATCAGGAAATGTGAGTGAGTCTTTCAACTTTATTCATCTTTTTCACAATTTTTTTGGTTCTTTGTGACCCTTGAGATTCCACATACAGTTTATAGGATTTTTTTTATTATTATTATTTCTAAAAAAATGTCATTGAGATTTTGATAGGGATTGCATTGAACATGTAGATTGTTTTGGGTGGTACTGAAATATCAGAAGATATTTTTAAGTCTTCCAATCCATGA
>NW_007759656.1:0-893 GCF_000696425.1 Galeopterus variegatus | reverse complement strand
CAATATTTTCTACAAATTGTTAAATGTTCCTGGAGATGGTGGCTGTCCATAATTTTTTGCTGATTTTCCAAAGAAGCTTCTCATATTTCCCTTTGAAGAAGCCCTGCGCTCTTGAGCTTAAGGGAATGTGTGTACTTAAGTGTACGTCTGCCTGTGTAATTATATCAATGACATATATAGCAATTGCTATTTTACTGATTGTTTTTACATAAATTAATGATTCTGTTGCTTTTTGTATGATGATGGTTTTTCTGCATCTATACTGAACCTTTGGAAATAATTGTATGTTCTATTTCCCTAAGTTCTATTAATATGATCAATTGTATTAATAAAATTCTAAGTAATGAACCACCATTTTATTTTTGGACTGTACTTTTTTAGTTGAGTTTG
The DNA here is from genome assembly GCF_000696425.1 of Galeopterus variegatus. Classification (NCBI taxonomy): domain Eukaryota; kingdom Metazoa; phylum Chordata; class Mammalia; order Dermoptera; family Cynocephalidae; genus Galeopterus; species Galeopterus variegatus. Next base: position 503 of record NW_007759656.1, on the reverse strand, counting down.
TACTTAACATTCTATTCGACTGTGTTTTTGTTTTCTATTACCTATTACAATATTTAGATCATTTAGATCAATATTTATAAAGGTCTCTATTTCTCTTATTTTGGTATGATTTTTACAAATCTTTAAAATATTAAAAAATATTGAAGAAGTTATCAGTATGTATCTTAAGTTGCCCATCAAGTTAGCCAATATAACCTAACTTTATTCTTCCATTAGAAGAAAATTTATTGTTAAAACCTATATTTAAATAGTAAACATATTTTATTTAGAAATAGTATATCACAGAGGATGTGAACTATGTGACTATATTCTACATTTGTCTTTTGATATCTGTCAGGGGGTTATGTTACTTTTGTTTTTAAACATGGGCAAAATGGATAAGTGACTTGAAGTGTTCATTTGGTTAATTAGCAGCAATAAAATCCAACTTGATCTTCTTGACATAAATTAAAAAATTATCTGTAATGTTCTGCTTCTATCCCCTCCTGTCAAAATAATGGGGT
>NW_007759655.1:5921-6559 GCF_000696425.1 Galeopterus variegatus | reverse complement strand
AGCTCAGTTGGTTAGAACATGGTGCTGATAACACCAAGGTCCAGGGTTCAATCCCTGTACCAGCCAGCCGCCAAGAATAAATAAATAAACAAAACAAAAAAAGAACTAGGTCAGTCCAAGGCCACCTGGAGAACTGTCCTGCATACCCTTTAGTGATTCAGTGGAGGGAAAAAGAAGCAAGGGGTGAAATATAATACAAAAATACAAAAGAGAACCACAAAATCAAACGACTCACTCTATTACCATAAAACAATCATGAGGCATCTACTAAAATATCTGCAAATTGCATAGTGACAGAGCACCATCAAACAGAATATTGTAAAATGCTCCAAGATCACAAAAATAAACTACAGAAAAATTAACAAATCCATACAGAGTTAAGAGTAAAAACTAGAAAATGAAATTCCACACATAGTAACCAAGGAAAATTTCACCCAGAAAAATAACTGTGTAGCAGAAGAAAACTGTAAGGCCACACTTCAAACAGAATTAAAAATACTCAAGCATCTGAAGATATGAAAAAACACTTTGAATCAGAAATTCAAAAATTAAGGACAGAAATTAGGTGAAAGGAGACATACAAAAATTATAGAATTAATAAAAAAGAATGACAGTAAGAATCTAAGGAACACAGTTAA
>NW_007759655.1:0-289 GCF_000696425.1 Galeopterus variegatus | reverse complement strand
GTGGACAAGCCATAAAGTTAAAAACTCCAAGGGAACCCAGTCATAAGGAGACTCCTACATTTTTGTGAGTTCTACCACCAGGAGCTCAGTCGGGTTCTCACAGTGAATATCAGAAGAAAAAATCCTCGTGCTTTTGGCAGGAGGTGGGGAAAAATTACCATTATATGAAATATGCCAGAGCAGTCTGTTCTTAATAGACCTGTCCTCAGGAGAAACTAGATACCCCACGCCTAGGATGCCAGGGTTTTATGAAAACCTAACTGACCTGGGGTAAGGGAAATACTCAACT
>NW_007759654.1:6292-6559 GCF_000696425.1 Galeopterus variegatus | reverse complement strand
GCCTCTGATTCTTCACTCAACAGCTCACCATGTTAGCATTTGACTATTACCCTCCTGCACTTGACTCCTACATTTTGACTTGAACTTCTCTCCTGCATCTCCATCTACTCATGTCCAACTTCCTGTTGGGCATTTTCATGCAGATGTTCCATCATCACCTCCCACACTCCTTGCCTGGATAAAACCTCATAACATCGCAACATTTCCTCCCACTCCAGCTTACCTATTTCGGTAAATCACACTATTACAGCCCAGAATTTTTTTTTT
>NW_007759654.1:0-1199 GCF_000696425.1 Galeopterus variegatus | reverse complement strand
CCAAAGAAAAGGAATACAAAAGCATTTCCCCACACTTTAGAACTGGTACATAGTCTGAATGTATTAGTAAGCACTAGATTGAAATACAGAAGAGTTACAATGTCTGGCAGGGAGAATGTGCTCAATACATATCGCTGAAAGAATAATTTGAATCCAGTGACTTTTACAAAATGCACCACCTTTCCTTTTATTTAAAACAGTATTATATACATTGTCTATTTCTACTGAAGGACTATAGATTGAACCATAGCTTACATTGTGGATTAGGGTTTCTCCTATTAACATCCCAAAGATATCAGTAAAGGTGACAGGTTGTCCAGAGCTTTTCTTCTTCCATAAAGATTCAACATATCTTTTAACTTTCTGTGGTGTGAGAAGTAAAAGGGGGTTGTGGCTAACGTTTTTCATTAGCTCTTCATTAATCTCCTCTGGCCCTTTCTCTGGAAAATCAGGGTGAGAATACAAGGTTGACATGTACCTGTAAAGAAAAACACAATCAGTAAAAATAAAGGGTATTTGCACCATAGACCCTAAAGAAAGCAGGTACTCACTGTCATAAGATGGAGAATGGAGGATATACTCAGTTAACTTATTTATCTGGTTGAAGATATTAATCCAGTTAAGGAAAGGCTGCATCAGTCAGAAAGTAGCTGGCCTACCATGGAAGCAAAGGAAAGGAGAGGCCACAGAGAAACACTGGACTTCCCATGCACAGTCCAGAGGAGAGGCTGTCCTAACTGGCCTACTCTCCCCTGGAAAGGTATCCCTATCAGACAACTAGAAGCTGATCAATCCCACTGCTGGGTATACACCCAAATGAATGGAAATCATCATGTCGAAGGAACACCTGCACTCCCATGTTTATTGCAGCTCTGTTTACAATAGGCGAGAGTTGGAACCAACCTAAATGTCCATCATGGGACAACTGGATAAGGAAAATGTGGTATTTGTACACAATGGAATACTACTCAGCCATAAAAAAGAATGAAATTTTGCCATTCACAGAAACATGGATGAACTTGGAGAAAATTATGTTAAGTGAAATAAGCCAGGCACAGAAAGAGGAATACCACATCTTCACTCATAAGTGGTAGCTAAAATTATAGACAAATAAATAGAAAAAAGAGTGAAAAAAAGATATAATGATGAGACTGTCACACTGAACTTTCAGAAGAAGAGAACAGAACTGAGGCTACCAG
>NW_007759653.1:6173-6559 GCF_000696425.1 Galeopterus variegatus | reverse complement strand
TTGTCATCAGGGGTCCAAGCTTGTCTTGGCAAGTATCTGAAGAACATTCTCTGAGAGGCATCTTCACAGAACCGTTTGAATATTTTTAGATCCCATGGGTGTAGTCAGATAAATGTCTGCTGAATTTTCCTATATTTGAGGTCACTCCCTCAATCTCTTCTATCCTACTTTGGCCCATCTCAGGGATATCCACACAGAGTTATCACTGTACTTCATAATTTACATTTGTATCAGCCATAGTAACAGTGACCTGTAGTCAGAGATCTGCAGAGTAGGTTTCAAAAAGAATAACAATTGAATAGCCATTGGATATACTTAATTTGGTTGTCTTTGTAATTGCTTGTGGTCAGGCCCGATAAATTGCAATTAGGATTTTAATCAGGAGT
>NW_007759653.1:0-736 GCF_000696425.1 Galeopterus variegatus | reverse complement strand
ATTTCTTCTTCAAAGATATTCTACTTCCCTCATCTTGCTTCTCATAATGACACCAATATTTTTCGGCTTTTAGAAAACTGTACCTACCAAGAATCCAAGAACTACACATTTGTGGACTTCTAATGCGGAGATCAGTTCAAGGCTTGATGAGTTCCAGAGAGATGGGGGTCAGGGGAGTGGGAGAGAAACAAACCTCTTGTCATCAGGGGTCCAAGCTTGTCTTGGCAAGTATCTGAAGAACATTCTCTGAGAGGCATGTTCACAGAACCGTTTAAATATTTTTAGATCCCATGGGTGTAGTCAGATAAATGTCCGCTGAATTTTCCTATATTTGAGGTCACTCCCTCAATCTATTCCATCCTACTTTGGCCCATCTCAGGGATATCCACACAGAGTTATCACTGTACTTCATAATTTACATTTGTATCAGCCATAGTAACAGTGACCTGTAGTCAGAGATCTGCAGAGTAGGTTTCAAAAAGAATAAAAATTGAATAGCCATTGGATGTACTTAATTTGGTTGTCTTTGTAATTGCTTGTGGTCAGGCCCAATAAATTGCAATGAGGATTTTAATCAGGAGTTGGACTCTTCAACTCTCTATTAGGTTCATTCCAACCACTCTTTCTGGGGAGTATCCTTAGGCTGGCTTCAGGAGAATTTCTCTTTGTGTTTGGCTCATATCTCTTCCACCTTTTCTCCAAACTTTGGGAATGTGGTCAGTTCCCAATGTAGCCT
>NW_007759652.1:5717-6559 GCF_000696425.1 Galeopterus variegatus | reverse complement strand
TCCTTGAATAGACATGTTAATGCCTGTATATGACATTGAAAGAACATACTGCCCCCATTTTTGTCTTATTTTCAAGTTTTACACATTTGTTCTTAACAATATAATAAAAACTAAATATTATAAAAATTAAGTAAAAACCAAAGACATACAAAGTATAAGCTTTTACGAAATTAGATTCAACAGGTATAACATTACTCTGCCTCATTGCTTTTAGTTTCTGTACTCATCTTGTCATGGGCCCTTAATAAGAGATTGGACATTCATCTGTGGATCACTCTTTTAGTCTTAGGATACCTTTCCAGGAATAGCTCAGCTCCATATACCTTCCCATTTTGGATGCCTCCATCCAAACTCCTGGAAGAGAAGCCGATAGACCCGGCATTGGTTCAAGAGCCCACTCTGTGGTTGGGGAGACGGCTCTAATAATTGGAAGCCCATTCCCTAAATAAGGGGTTGCAAATAAGCAAAAGTCAGGCATCCATACAGTTACTGAGTTCTGTGAGCTGGCCCAAATAAGCTGGGGGACTGAACAGTGCTGGGTTCTGGCCACAGGGGAAATGCACCTATAAGCCACGCTCAAGCATCATTTGGGCTCCCTCATTCAATCATTGCCCAAGCAGCTCATATATTGCACAGAAAGTACAGCTTCTCAAAATATTGCCAGACAACTGGTTTTCATAAAACAAAACTATGTTTATTAGAATTTATTTCCATAAGAGGGAACACCACTTTGACAGAATCTTAGCACTGTTTCAGAAGGTGGAAGTCAGAACGGATATTTATAGGGTTTATGACGAGGGTATAGATTCAAGAAATTTAAGGTAGGAAACTGATTGGCATTG
>NW_007759652.1:0-410 GCF_000696425.1 Galeopterus variegatus | reverse complement strand
GGCTGGAAAGCAGTATGTCAGAACATTAGCAGAGGTTATTTCTGGGTGGTTGGATTATAGGCAGAATTGGCTTTCTTCTTTGACTTTCTTTACCTCTTTTTTTTTTAACTTTGAGGCTGTGTTGTTTTTATTTTACAAGAAATAATGTTATATTTTTAATCCTGTGTTCAACATTAAACTATGGAGAAATATCTTAAGGTCAGCAAACTTGATTTAGAAAAGTCTGAATGCACGTTCCCCATCCCCCCCTCCCGACACACACACACACACGGGAAATGATTATTTTTCCTTACGTAAGATTCACATCAGGGCTTTTTTAAAAAGATAAATAGTGTAAATTTTTAGAGCATGCAAATTATGATTCAACTTACACTTTTGTCTTCCGGAGTTACTGCCCTTGTGTGAAGTGC
>NW_007759651.1:5768-6559 GCF_000696425.1 Galeopterus variegatus | reverse complement strand
TATAGTTCCTTCCTTATAGCCATGACAAATTCATTATATGTTCACCTGTTCGGTGTATCCCACCAAGAACAAAGTCTCTCCGTCCACACAGGTATTGTTAATAGCTAACTCTTATTGAGGATTTATACCCGGACACTGCTCTAAGTGCTTTGCATGTATTAACTCTTAATTCTTACAATTGTATGATGTGTGTATGATTATGATTTCTATTTTACAGTAAGCAAAGTGAGATACAGAGAGGTAAACTATTTGCCCAAGGTTTTACAGCTAGTTCAGCAGTGAAGACAGTACTCGAACCTAGTCATTCTGGCTCCAGAGTCTACAATTTCAGCCAGGACACTATGAGGGTACTTCAAAAGTTTGTGGAAAAATAGGATTAAAAAGATAATACAAAATTTCCATGAACTTACTGAAGACCTTTCATATTGCCGCAAAAGCAAAACCATCTCACCAACTGTATGCTCATATGAATCATGCCCTCACAGCTCCTAGAGGTGTTGGGTCACTTCCCAGAGGAGAGATAAGAAAGCCTTTGTTGCAAGACTGGCTGAAACACTCGATTAACTTTACCCAAAGTACTATATGACCTGGAAGCAGCTGCAACTCAGGGAATAAATTTGTTCTCAGTGGAAAATTATTCTCTAGTACAATGGTTCTGAAAGTCTAATCATCATGACATTCACTTATTCAGCTGATTAAAAATGCATTTTCAAGGAACCTAGCCCAAGAGTCTGATTCACGGGATCTGGGATTGGGTCCAAGAATTGTTAACAAGCCTTATCACCACCACC
>NW_007759651.1:0-534 GCF_000696425.1 Galeopterus variegatus | reverse complement strand
ACTGAAATAGTCAAACTCACAGAAACAGGGGCCAAGGGGAAAGAGGAGTTGCTGTTCAAGGGTGTAAATTCACAGTTACTCTCATGCAAGATGAGTAAGTTCCATAGATCGGCTGTACAGCATTGTGCCTACAGTGAACAACACTGTATTGTACAGTGAATTTGTTCAGAGAGTGGATCCCATATTAAGTATGCTGACCACAACTTTTTAAAAATCTTTAGAAGGAGGAATAGTAGGTAAAATTTTAAGAATAAAAATATTTATGAATAAATAGTATTATGGCAAAAGCTGAAGAAAGAATTAAGGAGTTGGGAGTTCAGATCAAAGATCTCAAAACAGATAAAGATGAAAGAGAACTTTTTTTTTATTTTGTCAATATACAATGTGGTTGATTATTGTGGCCCATTACTGAAACCTCCCTCCCTTCTCTCTCTCCCCCCTCCCTCCCAACAACCTCATATATCTATTCACTTGTATCAACTTCAAGGAATTGTAATTGTTGTGTCTTCTTCCCTCCCCCACCAGTTTGTGTAT
>NW_007759650.1:5089-6559 GCF_000696425.1 Galeopterus variegatus | reverse complement strand
AGCAAACCCAAATATCTCCTAGGATGTGCTACAAAGTAAAACATTTTAAGTAATGTCAGTAGAATAATAATACATAACTTCATACTTAACGATCTCTCTATGTGAAATGATCAAACACAGGCAAATATCTTAAGTAAACCAAAGTGTAGACATTAATAAAAGTGATGTCAAATCAAATTAAAAAACTTTAAGATTTCTATAAACTCAAATTTTTTAAAACTAATATCTCCATTTTTAAGTTCTATGATTAAGCTTCTACTGTAGATGGGAATTTCTTATTCTGTTAACTCAGGTTCTTTTACAAATAGATATATACTTTAAAAACATTATATTATATATTTAAAAACATTAATAAAGCCAAACATTCACAGGAAGAACTCCATTTCTGAGTCTTCCCTTTCAGGTGTTTTGTTATTTACTAGGATGAGCAGATGAAAGAAAAGTGAGTAAAATTTGAGTCAGGGAGTATTCTCCTCAAACTCAAAGATTTCATTTAATAGGAAGAGAGTGAAAATATTGATTGAATTTATACAGGTTTTTAACATTGTTTCATTTAGTTGTTAACTCTGCTCCCTATTTCTCTAGATCATTTTATAATTTCCTTGTCATAATATGAACTAGTAAGTGAAGATCAAGCTTGTTATTTAAGAAGGGGAAAGGTCCCTGTACAGGCCAGCCGCCAAAAAAAAAAGCAAAGAAAAAGGAAGGGGAAAAAGAGAAATAAACTAATTTTTATTAGCTCTCTGTGCCAGGAATTGTATTAAAACACTTTATTTCATTTAATTTTCAAAACAGCACTAGGAAGTAGGAATTATGATCCCTATTTTACAGTAGAAAGAATGAACCAAATCTAGGATTTGAAGAAGAGAGGTCTATCCAAGTCAAAAGCATATATAATTACACCGTACCTACACACAAAGACGCAGTCAGCAAGATTCATGATAACATTCTCTTTCTTCTACAGTAAAACAGAAGAGGCCCAAAATAATAACTATAAGAAGAGATTTTCAATCTGAAGAGTTTCAGAAAGAGCTAAGAATCCACAAATAATCAAAAATAAAAACTCAATACAATTTAGTGGTAACAAAATTCAGAGGTTTTCATATCTATTCATGAATAACTCAACATTGGACAGCAGGAACAAACCCACAATTTCAAGACTCCAGCCAACAGTATTGACCAGCCTCAATAAAATGTCAACTTGTTCCCAAGGGTTCCAGATCAGAGGAACTTTCCAGATCTCTAAGGAAGCAATACACAGTTGCCTACAAAATGGTTCCAGAATCCAATCGGAACGGAAATTAAAAACAAAAAACAGATCAAGGTCTGGGCATCAAACATCTTCTTCATGAAAGAATCAATGGAAAGTCTAAGCAAGGTACTCTAGCTGTGTCTCAATACAGAGTTTAAGGTCTGGAAGTCAGTCTACTTTCTCAGCTGCTTGCAAAGTTCATTCAACTTTTCCTTCCA
>NW_007759650.1:0-290 GCF_000696425.1 Galeopterus variegatus | reverse complement strand
GGATCAAAAATCTAAACATAAAAGCCAGAAATATGAGGTTTCTAAAAAAAAAGGAACATAGAAGATATCTTCTTAACCTTAGCATAGGTAGATTTCTTAGGACACAAAAAGCTCTAACCATAATGGGGGTTAAAAAAAAAAAAAAAAGGCAAACTGAACTTCACCAAAATTAAAAATTTCTGCTCATCTAAACACACACACACACACACACACACACACACACATACAGAGAGAGAATAGGCATAACGCAGACTGGGAAAAATTCACAGTACTTATATCTGACAAAATAC
>NW_007759649.1:5884-6559 GCF_000696425.1 Galeopterus variegatus | reverse complement strand
AAATACCAGTTCACCAGCAATTCATAGTTTTTAGTTACTGTGTAGTGTTGAAAAGCACTTCAAAAGTCAAATTTAGCTCTTGGCTTAACCTCACCCAGTCCGCCACACTCATACAACAATAGCACGTCATCCTGGACCAGAGGTCGGAAAACTTTTTCTAAAGGGCCAGATAGTAATTCTGTTCAGCTTTGTGGGCCAGATGATCTCTGTCACAACTACCCAACTTTGCCACTGCTGCACAAAAGCAGCCATCAACAATAGGTAAATAAATGGGCATGGCTGGGTTCCAATAAAACTTTATCTACAAAAACAAGTGGCAGGCCAATTTGGCCCACAGATTAGTTTGCCAATCTCCCAACCCCTGTCCCTGACAAAAAATGACATACACACCCATCCCAGTCTGCTGTTCTAACACCCTGCCACCAGGATCATGGAAGGCTTTTTAAAAGTCACAGAAGATCTGTGAATAGTGGTTAATTACTGCAGAGCCGCTAACCACATCCAAAATTAATAACTTAAGGGAAGTACCGAAGCAGACTAACTTGACCAGCACAATGACCACTGAACATAAACCCTACACCTAACTCTTCCCTTGCTCTCGTCCCTCCCTTTCGATGACACTTACCACAATGGGGTGGGGGGGTATATGTGTGATTATTTTTAGTTTTAAGTATT
>NW_007759649.1:0-785 GCF_000696425.1 Galeopterus variegatus | reverse complement strand
TTTCTAATAATGAGAATATTTGATTAAACAGAACCCTGACCATTTCAGGGAGAAAATAAAATTCACATTTATCAAGCAAATGCAATTTTCCAAGCATTTTCACATTTCATGCTAATCCTGTTAGGCAGGTGTAATTATCTCCATTGAGCCAATGAAGAAGCTTGGGCTCTGAGAGTTTAAGGGATTTTCCAATGTCTTACAGTCTGGAAGCAAATCCAAAGCCTTTGTTTTTTCCATTTAATCACACTGCCAGATAATACAATTTACTGCATTTTGCAACTAACCAGAGAGGTTTTTGTTTTTCATTTTTTGTTTGTGTAGCCAACTCTCACTTATTTATGCCCAATACAAGAAAAGTGAAAGGATAATAAAATCCACAGAAAATAAAAAACATTTATCTATTAGGTAACCTTAAAAACAGCTTTATCTGTTAGTTTACCTTAAAAATATCTTAAGAATAGGGGGAAAAGATAAAGTGCCCATATTCTAACTATGTTTTAAAAACAAAAGTTTCAGTAGTGCTTTTTAATTTCTTTAAAATGACCATTTTTGGTACTGATTTTCAGAACAAGCTCAGGGCCAGGCATAAAGGAACAGTGTAAACCAGGCTCTTTAAACAAAATGCAATTCACCAGATCACCGAGTCTAGGAACCAACTGGCCCAGGTCATGAGTGTTATGCTTTTGTGGGACTCCAATTAGTGGTTCTTAAGGGCCAATTCTTGTGACCTCATGGCTTTGTGACCAACTTTCCCAATTTGGCTGGGGCTGTTGTAGTTTTAGCAG
>NW_007759648.1:5945-6559 GCF_000696425.1 Galeopterus variegatus | reverse complement strand
AATGGTTTCATAGTTTGATTTCTTGAAGGAAGAAATGGACCTGCTAGGTTATAGTCTGCTCTTTCAGAAAATTATACTTTTGGCATTATTAGTAACTATATGACCTTATGATTGCTAAATATGTGGACCATTTTATTCTGTCTACTAAAAAGGTTTACTGATTCTCCTATCATATAAAAAAAAAGAAACGCAAATTCAGGCAAATGGTAGTGTCTGGGCTAGGATGGTAGTTTCTTATTTTATTTCAGAGCATATTAAAATAGTCAAAATGGGGGGAAAAAGCTTGAGGTCAAATACATTGGAGAAACATAAAATCCAGTAGAGTTTATAAAGTTTATTATTTCAGGATTTCTTTACTATGCTAGGGTGAACTATGAATCAAGTATGGATTCTTTCTCTCTCTTCCTCTCTTAATAGATATTATTACCCTCCCTTTACCACCACAAAATGTCTATTGTCTCTGGTGTTATCCTGAACAACACACTTCAGTAAATATTGGTTAAGTTCAGGAAGTAAAGAGACTTGAGTAGATTTTCTTATATTTTTTAAATGAGAAAATGACAGATTTAATTAAAATTTGTACTGGATGCTTCTGATATGTCAGACAATTGTTA
>NW_007759648.1:0-241 GCF_000696425.1 Galeopterus variegatus | reverse complement strand
CTCATGATCAGGGACAATTACTCCTGCCAGTATGGCAACCTTTTTCTTTGCTTTCTGGAAGCCATTTCCCCAATTGGGTCACTTAACTTCCATCCCATTCTTTCCAGATCTGTGTATTCTAATCACTCGAGTTACAGCTCCATAGAAGTGCCATTGATTGAAGGTATTCTGAAGGGATCCATTCATTGTGAAATGAGGAAAGTCCTGAGGCAATAGTGAGTGTGTGAAGACGTATGACCTG
>NW_007759647.1:6096-6559 GCF_000696425.1 Galeopterus variegatus | reverse complement strand
AGATGCACAGTTGATGCACCTTTATGTTACTAAGAAGTTGCTCATTTTACTGTTAAAGCACGTTTGATAGCCACATTTTAAAACATTTAAATGAGAAAAAAAGTGCCTTTTAGAATTAATACACAGTAACAGAGTACAAAATATAGCTCAGAATCGATCTTTGTTAGACTATTCTTATAGAAAAACAGATCACTTTTTGCAAGTTGAAAAGATTTATTTTTACAAGTCTATTACATACACTTTGTAGTAAAACAATTTAAGAATAACAGAATCCTAATACTTTTACTTTGTATGTCAGAAAACATAACATAAAACACTGGAACTTATGAAGAAAGATATGGTAAGATCAAGTCTACTTGTACTTGAGACCTCATCAAATGGATTCTTTGCTTAGGTACTTTCTTGTCACATAATAGTGGCTGTTTTTATTTCATGGCTCATATGTATTTGAAGTCCTTAGATT
>NW_007759647.1:0-849 GCF_000696425.1 Galeopterus variegatus | reverse complement strand
AAATGTCTATCTTTATACCAGTACTACACTTTGTTTATTTTTGTCTTATTTTTAATTGACACGTAGTAATTGCATGTATTTATGAGGTACAATGTAATGTTTTTATGTGTAAACATTGTTAAATGATTAAATCAAGGTAATTAAACTATGATCACACCACCTACATATTTTTGTGTGATAAGAACATTTAAAATCTATTCTTTAAAAAAAAATCTATTCTTTTAGCAATTTTGAAATATGTAATACATTATTATTAATTATAGTCTCCTTGCTGTGCACTGTTTTGATTACTGTAGTATTGTAGTAGATTTTGAAACAGGAAAATGTAAGTCCCCCGACTTTGTTCTCTTTCAACATAGTTTTTGCTAGTATATGTCCATTATATTTCCATATAAATTGCCAGCTTGCTGTTTCTGAAAAAAACCCTGCTGAGAATTTGATAGGGATTGCATTGGATCTGTACATGAATTTTGAAAATTGACATCTTAAAAATCTTGTGTTCCAATCACTGAACATGGAATATCTCTCAATTTATTTTGATCTTTAATTTCTTTCAGCAATGTTTTGTAGTTTCAATGTGCACTCGTTTTGTTAAATTTATTCCTAAATGTTTCATTCATTTTTCTTCTGACACCCTTGTAAATGAAATTATTTTCTTGATTACTTTTTTTGGATCGTTCATGATTAGTAGTACATAATCATAATGGATTTTTGTGTATTGATCTTATATATTCTGTGACCTTACTGAACTCCTTTATGAGTAGTTGTGTTTTTGTGAGTGTGTGTGTTTGTGTGTGTGTTCCTTAAGACATTCTATGTACAGAATCATGGTGTTTGCAAATAGAGAAA
>NW_007759646.1:5457-6559 GCF_000696425.1 Galeopterus variegatus | reverse complement strand
GTTAAATCTTCCCAAAGCCAGTGTTGTTACCTCATGCATCCTCAGGTAATATTTCCCATTTATTATCCTCCCTATTGTATGTTCAACTTGGACCCTATTGTATGTTTACTCTTGTCGGCATATAGATATGATCTAGGATCTCTCATCATAATTTTTTAAAAATCTCTTTTAATTCTATGTAACCCACCTGTGGAAGCATCTACATCTATACTTCTTTACAAAGAGTCACTTTACCCATTTCCATTTACCTGTTTGAGAGGCAATAGTTCATCTTAGGGGTGTGGACTCTGGATATGTCTGAATTTAAAGGTCTAGGCCTGAAGGAGGACAAGTTTCTAAGTCTCTCTAAGCTACAATTTTCTCATGTGTAAAATGGGGATTATAACAGCGACTTCTTCATAGAGTTGTGTGGATTTAAAAAGTTAATACGTGTAAAGTGCTTAGAACAGTGTCTGGGTCTCAGTAAGTGTGCAGGAAGTGCTAGTTATCATTAGTTATTCCTAAGCCCTTTGCTATTTGGATTCCAACATTTTCTCTACACTGAAACTTTCTTTTAGGGAATAAAATTACTTTAACTTCCTGAATACATCAACTCACCTTTAGTTAAAACTAAATGGAGGAGGACATTACATCCCTAGACACAATATATATGAACTTCAAAGGAAGGGATGTCAACAAGACGGCCAACTAGCATTTGACACAGTGAAGGAAATAGTATCGAATGGCTCTTGCTCAGAGCCACTGATGTGCTGATGTGCTGCAGAGAGATAATCACAAGCTGCAGATGAGTAAAAGCCAATTAAAACTGAGGTATGAAAGCCAGAGGGCCATTCTAGTTGTATATGCAGGACCTGGAACTAAGGTAACACCAAGTGAAACATTCAGAGCAAAGTTTAAGGGGATGCCAAAAGTCTCAGTAATCAAGAGTGATGTGGAGTTGGGGTTGGGAGGAGAAAGACGAAAGAGGACCTCTACTTACATAACTGCTTTTGGATTTTTTGTTGACTTGTTTTAGTGTCTGTAAAAGTTATAAAACACTCTTTACAGTAAATACATATATATATATATGGCCAACTAGAAGACCCTACCATTTGTCTTTCTC
>NW_007759646.1:0-589 GCF_000696425.1 Galeopterus variegatus | reverse complement strand
CCAATTCCCTTGTTAAAAATGTCATCTATTTTGCTTCACTATCTTTCACTTTGGCTTTTTACTGAAATCCCAGAAAGGCCATCCATTTAAAGAAAGAATTATATCCCAGGCAGGATAAAGGCTATGCCCTAAGACTAAGGACAAAGTCAAAATAGACTTACGCTAACAAAGGCTAAAATAAAGACAGAATCAACATAATTCACCTTATAACTTAGCTGCATACTAAAATAAGAATCAAAGAAAGATAATGGAATCCAGAATTCCTGTATCATATCGTCCACAAAGTCTAGTAGTATACAACCAAAAATTATGAGACAAATAAGGAAGCAGGAAAATGTGACCAATGATCAAAAAATAATAGTCAATAGAAGCAAACTAACAGATGTTCCAGATGTTTGAATTAGTACATAAGGGCTTTAATACTCATATAATTATTAAAATGTCTTAAAATTTACAGAAAAAGGTAGATGTAATAAGTAAAAAGATGGAGAATTTTAGGATAGACAGAAATTCTAAAGGTGAACCAAACGGAATTCTAAAAGTAAAAATAATACCTGAAATAAAAAAAAATCCTTTGAATGGAATTAAG
>NW_007759645.1:14199-14967 GCF_000696425.1 Galeopterus variegatus | reverse complement strand
AACAATCACAACAATTCCTTGAACTGTTAAGACAAGTGAACAGACATGATGTAGTGGAGGGTGAGCAAGAGAGAGCGGAAGAGAAACAGGTAAAGGGACATGAATATCAGCTACAATATATGCAGAGAAGTTAAAATAAAAATAATAAAATAAAATGAAAAGGAAAAAAGTCAAAAGGTAACAAGTGTTAAGGACAGTGTGGAGAAAATGGAACTCTTGTACACTGTTGGTAGGAATGTAAGTTGGTACAATTATTATGGAAATAGTTTTGAGGCTCCTCAAAATATTCAAAGTAGAACTACCATATCACCCAGTTATTTGTCTTCTGGTTACATATGCAAAAGAAATGAAACCAGCGCCTCACAGAAATATCTGCACTCTCCTGTTCATTGTATCACTGTTAACAATAGCCAAGATATGGTAACAACCTAAGTATCTTCTGATGGATAAATGAATAAAGTAATTGTATATAAATACACACAAACACACACGATGTAATGTTATTCGGCTTTAAAAATAACATTTTTCTATTTGCAACATGAATGATACTGGAGGGCATTATATTAATTGAAATAAGCTAGACACAGAAAGAAAATCACTGCATGACCTCACAGCAGCCCTGGGAAACTAATGCACAATCTTTTACTTTCAACCTGCATCTTACATTATATTTTTAATGAATTTTCTGTAAACATAAACATAGATGGACCATTTTTTAATCCCTTCTCTCAATATTTATCTTCTAATTGCTATATTTAGATCATTTAC
>NW_007759645.1:8407-9039 GCF_000696425.1 Galeopterus variegatus | reverse complement strand
TGTTGCTTAATTCGTACATTCCTTTGGAGACTAAAGTGCTGTCCTAAATCACAGCTAAAGGTCGGAATCCTGCTGCCTTATTCCTCATAACCCTCTTCTTGCCTCCATTGCATGGAGACAGATTTCCTGGCATAAAATAAAACCGACCCATCTCCAAAGTACTGTCACTGTCTAGACATCCAGATGGGGCTTTTGGGACTGTTCTCTCAGTGTAGACTCCTAGTCCTAAAGATTCACCTCTAGGCTGTCTATGCAGATATCACAATTTGAAATCTGTTGGGAGCCAGGCAAATTCTCTGCAATACTGTTCAATGTTCATATGGCGTGTTTTCAAATCAAGGACAAATTTCTTTCTTGTTTCACTGCTTCCATATGGAAAAGTATGCCTGGCCCAAAGTTAGACCAATATTTAATCCTTGAATCAGAACTTGTAGACTAGTCCCATCTCTATTGACATAATGCCAGAAGAAAGATAAGGAAAATCAGGAAATATAGCTTCACCAAAAATAGCAAGCCACTTCGTGGAGGGTGTCAATAGACATACAGGTCAGGCATGGTTTACTGTTACAGGGAATAATAGTAGGCATATGATCGAGACTTGACAGAGAAATTGGCATTTCAGGAAGACACCG
>NW_007759645.1:2555-3086 GCF_000696425.1 Galeopterus variegatus | reverse complement strand
TGAGAACAGGTAACACACACCTGAAACTGTAAAGAAACATCAGACTTTCCCAAATTGATAAGCAGCCTGCAAAACTGGCCTGTATTCTTCAGAAATTTTAATGTTATGAAAGAAAAAGAAAATCTAACAATGTATTTCAGATGAGAGGAAACTAAAGGAACATGACAACCAAATGCAGCACATGATAAGGGATTTTCTTTTACAATAAGGAAATTATAGGATAATTTTTAACTGATAAGACTTGCATGCTGCTTTCTACAGAGCAGGCACTGTTCTAAGTGCTTTATATATATATTAACTCATTTAATCTTCAGATGAAACTTATGAGTTAGCTATGAATATTATCCTCATTTTACAGATGAGGAAACAGAAGCACAGATAAGCTAAATAACGTGCCCAGATAACACAAAGCCGGCACCAAACTGAATGCAGTGTAGTCACTGCCCGTGGAGTCCCCGTTCTTAAACAGCGTTCCTACTGCTCATCCTTATGAAATTGCTAGTTCATCCTCTTTGGTTTTGCAAAATCTAA
>NW_007759645.1:0-391 GCF_000696425.1 Galeopterus variegatus | reverse complement strand
ATGGTTAGTGGGCTTATCATATATGGTATTAACTGTGCTCAGATACTTTCATCTATACCTATCTTGTAGAGAGTCTTCATCATGAACGAATGTTGAATTTTGTCAAATGCTTTTTCAGCATCTATAGAGATGATTATATGGTTTTTGTCTTTGCTTTTATTGATGAGGTGTGTCACAGTTATTGATTTGTATACATTGAACAAACTTTGCATCCCTAGGATGCAACAACATGGATGGACTTAAAGAAAATTATATTAAGTGAAACAAGTCAAGCACAGAAAGAGAAATACCACATGTTCTCACTTAATTATGGCAGATATAAATAAATAAATAAATAAATAGACAAGCAAATAGGCAGCAGGGGGAGAAGATACAACAATCACAGTTCCTT
>NW_007759644.1:6093-6560 GCF_000696425.1 Galeopterus variegatus | reverse complement strand
GAGACAAGACTTCTAAAGTACTAGAGCTCATGGTTTCACTTACGGTAAGCAAAGATTTAGTGAGTGCACCACTAAGGAAGAGTGACAGGTAGAAGAGCTACTCCCATTTGTATCTTATACCCATACATTCTTAGACTCATAAAAATAATCAATGGAGAAACAGTTCTACATATTTGTTGCAGAATTAGAGCATATAACACCTCCTGGAGGTTATTACTCCATCCGTGTAAAGTATTGCCACAGAGACCATGTCATAAGTTTCAAAATGTTATCCCAATATTCCAAGCATACTTTTTGAATTTCTAAGTATTAGAATAATTTTTGTTCACCACCTTATTACAGGGATTCCCCAGAGCAGGATTATAGTGCTACAGCTAGACACTATTTGGTGGGGTCATCAAATAAAGGAAAACAATCTGAAAATAAGGTCTCAGTGCTTTCATCCATATGTAAGTTGTTTTAGGAAA
>NW_007759644.1:0-592 GCF_000696425.1 Galeopterus variegatus | reverse complement strand
AATAATGAAATAATTATTTAAATGTGATTGAAACCAAGGTTGTCAGCATATGAGAAAAGGGTTAAAGTTCTAAAGTAATGGAAGGTAAATAAATTTTTTTCATCTTAATTAGTATTAGAAATTCAGTTTAATATAATATTATTCTTTGAAACAATTAACACTAAAAATTATTACTCAGTAGCAATAAACATTCCGGTTCTTCAAATTTCTTTTAAAAGAAAACCTTGTCCTGGCCGGCCCGGTGGCGCACTGGATAGTGCACCGCTTGGGAAGCACGGCAGCGCTCCCACCCGAGGGTTCAGATCCCACATATAGACCGGTTCCCGCTCACTGGCTGAGCGAGGCGTGGGAGCAACGCTGAGGTTTGCAATCCTGTTGCCGGTCCCTGGTCCGGTATGGGGGGCAACACTGAGGGTTGCGATCCGTTGCCGGACACGGAAAAAAAGACAAAAGACAAAAAAAAGAAAAAAAGAAAAGAAAACCTTGTCCTTCAAACAGAACTAGGGCTTCTTGGAGAAATGGCAAATTTGAGTTTAAGACTGGAAATATACAAGATTAGCCTTGGGAAGTTTAATTTTCACAAAAGCGAGAA
>NW_007759643.1:5355-6560 GCF_000696425.1 Galeopterus variegatus | reverse complement strand
CTTTGGAGCCCAGGGAGACTTTCCAGCTCAGAAGCAACACAAGCCAGTGTGTCATTCTCTGTAAGCCAGCACTCCATCCACACCCATGAGGGACGAGGCCATGTCATCTGTCATAGCAGCCAAGTCCAGGACTTGGAGATCCGTCCCCTTCCTAAGATACGTGTTAATTTAGAAAACCAAGAAGAGAGAGGCCATCTTGCCTCGGGCGCCACTTATGGAAACTAGTGAGGCATTCAGGAGGCCGCAGCCATCTGCTGAAGGCACACAGCTCCTCCAGAGCCTGCGCAGACCAGCCAGGCCCTGGCCAAAGGTAGGCAGAGCCACCGCCTGCCACTGGGCTGTGGGGGAGGAATCTCTAGAGGCCCACGCTTCTTACACCTTCTTTTATCTAAAAAAAAATTTTTTAATCGTCTAAACTCAAATAAACAAAAAGCCATTTTGTCCAGACATAATTTATACAAAATGTTTTCTAGCAGTTAAGAAAGTCTTTTTTTTTTTAAACTTACGTTGCTTCACTCTCTGTGGCTTCATGGGAAAATATGCAAAAGTGAAAGTGTGCTGCTTAGTGAGTTAAACACAAACCCCAACCCCATGGGATGGCTCTGCAGCAGCGAAGTCTCACTCACATGCCTCCTGTTCATCCAAATCTCATGTCTATTTAGCTTAAAACTAGTTTTTCATTATAAAAATTAGCTGTGTTTATTAAATAAAATTTGGAAAATATGGAAAAACCAAATAAAAGAATAGAAATCACTTAAGACAACCCCTTCCTGTCAGTATTTTTCCCCCAAAAGAAATCATTATTGTCTGAAAGAAAACTCTGAAGGTCTGTGAAACCCAGAATCTGTGTCGTCTGCAGCTTCCGAGAGGTTAGCACTGTAAATGTCTTCTGGCACTAGAACTGTGTTTCTGATCACAAAAGAGGAAAAATGAACACAGTTTCGTATGAATTGGATACTGTACCCAAACTGCTACCCTCAACCTGTCATATCTCAAAAAACTACCAGTTTGGCCATGGCTGAAGCTATTTTAGCAAAAGTTTCACTTAATCCCAAAACCAAGCGTGAAAAGCTGCCCACGCCCCCTCACCCTGCAGATGTGGATGCGAAGGCCAGGTTGAAAGGCCTGGGACAAAGGGACGGTGTCGGCGGTGGGAATGCAGACACTTGGCTTCCACCAGCCCTCAGATGTGTGGAGACACGTGG
>NW_007759643.1:0-388 GCF_000696425.1 Galeopterus variegatus | reverse complement strand
CCTTAGCACCAAATCGCTGATCACAGAGCGTCCTTAGAGGCTTCTCACATCCCCTGTTCACAAGTGTTCTGTGGGGTCCTCCCCTGCTGGACTCCCCCTCCCAGGCCCTTCTACCTCATGGGTCACTACCACGTCTGTGCTCCAAGCCCTCCCCAGTACCGCTGTCATCGCACCCTTTCTAACTGAGGACTTGCCTCCTCTCCTCCAGAGTGAGTTACAGAGATCTTCCTCAGTGGGCCTCGCCACACAGCCTGCACCTCCACAGGTGCTCTGACCACGTGGTGACCAGGGTTTCCTCTTTCCTCGAGCCCATTCCTGATGTCACCAGCTGATCTTTGTCCTTAGGACAAGGCTGTGGCTGCACTTCATGGCCAGTTCCGATGTCAGC
>NW_007759642.1:5803-6560 GCF_000696425.1 Galeopterus variegatus | reverse complement strand
AAACTATTACTGTATAATGCGGTAGACATCTGGTACTCAGTCTGGAAAAGCAGAGCTCCAAAAAATGAAGATAAGTGAGAAGAAAAAAAGACGGGGACTTGAATACACATAATAAAATATATTCATGCAGAATATTACATTTCAGTGTTTTTTTCTAAAAACAAAAATCACTGCCAATCAAGTGAGCCCTCGGCCCAGGAGAGAATTGGACAACACTTGAGAGAGACATGGGCTATAGAAACAATCCATTTTCAGGTCTTTTGATCCCTGAATTAAGCTGTAAAGTTGTAGTAAATGCTCAGGTATTTTTAAATAGACTAATGAGTTGGGTGGTGGTAAAGGCAGAGAGGACAAGCTGCTCTGGCCTTGATCTTGGTCATAGCTGCTCTCTGTACCCTCCCTTAAAAGAGACTAACCTATGTATTCACAGAAGAGCCTGATTGAACTCTACTCAAAGACCTAAAAACTCTGGGTTGGCATGGGGGAGTTGGGGCACCAAGCTGTGGCTCATGTCAAAGCAGTGTAAGATAAGAATTACATAGTGAAAAAAAAAGTCAGTTAAATTACCAACTTTCAATATTTTGGAAATTATAAAATGTAATGAAAAAATCATCAATGAAATCACTTGTAGCTATAAATCTTGTCTGCTACTTCCTAAATTTGTAATTGTGAGAGAGAGAAATACTTGTACATCATGTTTTTGTGTGTGTGCATGAAAATACACCTGCAAAGCTTAATTAAGTTAGTTGATTTTAAG
>NW_007759642.1:3542-3910 GCF_000696425.1 Galeopterus variegatus | reverse complement strand
GGCAAACATGAAACTGCCAAAAGAAACCAATAAAACCACCAGTAACCAACCTCAAAGGAATGCTTATCTGAAAATTGACTTTAATTCTTATGCAAAGAATTAAAGTAATCCCCTTAAAGAACCTCAATAATATTCAAGAGAACACAGAGAGATAACTGAAAAAAATCAGGAAAACAATGCATGAACAAAATTAGTGGTGTAATAAAGAAATATAACCAAAAAATAGGACCAGACAGCAACGCTGGAGCTGGAGAATATAGAACAAAAATTAAAAATTTAATAGAGAACTTCAACAATTGCTCATGAGGGAGAAATAATCAGCAAAATTGAAGATAGGTCATTTGAATTTATCCAATCAAAGAAACAAA
>NW_007759642.1:0-718 GCF_000696425.1 Galeopterus variegatus | reverse complement strand
AAATTTTAAAAAAATCTTGAGACAAACAAAAATGAAAACACAACATAGCTGTATTCGTCAGAGTTCTCCAGAGAGACAGACCCAATAGCATATGTATGTAAATATATGAGAGGTGATATATTAAGGGAATTGGATCACACAATTATGAAGGCTGAGAAGTCCGATGGTAGGTGATCTGCAAACTGGAGACCCTGGGATGCTGATAGGACGGCCAGTCCAAGTCCAGATGCCTCAGAACCAGGGAAGCTGAAGATGTGATTCTCAGTTCAAGGCCAAATGCCTGAGGGCCATGGTGCTGCTGTGTAAGTTCTGAAACCCAAAGGCTGAAGAGTCTTAAGGGCTGATGTCCATAGACAGGAGAGTAGAGTATATTCTATCTCCAGCTGATAGAGTGAGGGTTCACATTTCTCTCTGTTTTTGTTCTTTCTAGGCCCTCAGTGGATTGGATGGTGCCCACCCGTACTGAGGGCAGATGTTTCCGACCCAGTTCACTCAGGCTTGCATGCTAATCTCTTCTGGAAACACCCTCACAGACACACCACAAAATAAATTTTACCAGGTGTCTAGGAATTCCACAATCTAGTCAAGTTGATACCTAAAATTAACCATCAAAATATTGAAATTCATGGGATGCAGCAAAAGCAGTATTAAAAGGAAAGTTTATATCAATAAATGCCTACATTAAAATGAGCAACATAACCTAACCTTACATTTCAAT
>NW_007759641.1:5869-6560 GCF_000696425.1 Galeopterus variegatus | reverse complement strand
TTTTTTCTATTTCTGTGGAGAATGTCATTGGTATTTTGATAAGGATTGCATTGAATCTTGTAGACCATTTTGGGTGGATATTTTAACAATATTGATTCTCCTAATCTATAAATGTGAGATATTTTTCCATTTATTTGTATTTTCTTTAATTTCTCTCATCAATGTTTTATGGTTTTCATTATAGAGATCTGTCACCTGTTTGGTTTTATTTTTTCTTAAGTATTTTATTTTGTTTGGTATATGTTGAAAAATAAATGCTTGCTTTATTTTTTTTTCAATTATTCACAATTGGCATATAAAACACTACTGGTATTTGTATGTTGACTTTGTATCCTATCACCTTTCTGAAATTATTAGCTCTAAAGATTTTTGGTAGCATGGCATCTGTAAAGTTTTCTATAAATAATATATTATGTCATCTCGAAACAGGGACAATTTAACTTTCTCCTTTCCAAATTGTATGCCCTTAATTTTTTTTTTCTTACCAGTCAAAAATAGCAATAAGTTACACCTTAAAGAACTATTTTTACTTCTATTAATTCTCACATACTACTTCAACGGCAAGAATTTGGGGTCCCTGCCATAATGAGTTTCTATAGCATTATTTTGCTGTAAATTAATCCTGCAGAATTTTGCCTTAACCACCTTGCTTTTCCAAAATACAGGAAACCACATCTTATGTGGTTCCTCC
>NW_007759641.1:0-397 GCF_000696425.1 Galeopterus variegatus | reverse complement strand
TTGTTTTTTGAGAAGATAAGCAAAATAGACAAACCATTAGCTAGGCTTGCTAAAAAAAGGGAGAAGACTCAAATAACAAAAGACAGAACTGAAAATGGAGACATTACAACTAATACAACAGATATATAAAGAACCATTATAGATTATTATAAACAACTATACAGCAACAAATTTGAAAACCTGGAGGAAATGGATAAATTTGTGGACACATACAAACTAACAAGACTAAACCAAGAAGAAACTGAAAACCTGAAGATACTCATAACTAGCAAAAAAATTGAAGCAGTAATCAGTAGTCTCCCAACAAAGAAAAGCACAGAACTGGATGGCTTCACTGCTGAATTCTACCAAACCTTTGAAGAGGGATTAATATACAAATTCTCTTCAAACTATTCCA
>NW_007759640.1:5974-6560 GCF_000696425.1 Galeopterus variegatus | reverse complement strand
AACAAAGAGTTCACTATAGCTCATTCCCTGGCCTGGATCCAGATAACTCACCTGAAACCTTAGCATTTTTTAGGTCTTGGACCCTGACTTGTGTAATGGGTCTTACTGGTGATAGACACATGTTATACCCA
The DNA here is from genome assembly GCF_000696425.1 of Galeopterus variegatus. Lineage (NCBI taxonomy): Eukaryota > Metazoa > Chordata > Mammalia > Dermoptera > Cynocephalidae > Galeopterus > Galeopterus variegatus. The sequence continues at coordinate 6,429 of NW_007759640.1, read as the reverse complement.
TTTGACCAGCCTGTTGTCCTGACTGTTTCTCCAAATATTGAGATAAATTGGCCAAATTGTCCATTATGTGGCCCTGCTGATCTCTTTGGACATGCCCTGGCACTCTAAGAGACCTTGCAGATGCTGCCTGTAGAACATCCTATTTTTTCAATACCTCCTTAACCTCAGGGGTACATTCATTTCAGATCTTGATTTTTCCTTGTCTACCCTATAATGCCAGAGTCCTTTCTCCTGCATGATCTAAAGTCTTGAAGTGGTACTTGTTAGCATATTATCTAAAACTCAAAACCATTCCTCAATTATCAGGTTCTACAGAAGGCTTCTTATAGCGCTCCTTTATTGTTAAGAATAATTCACATTGACTGGTTAATTTCTGGTTCTGAGACTCATGCTTAAAAAAAAAGGAGTGGTGAAAGGAAACTGGAGAAAAATACAACTGTAATTGAAACAAATGT
>NW_007759640.1:2596-3290 GCF_000696425.1 Galeopterus variegatus | reverse complement strand
GGGTCAAGCTAAAGCTCTGGGAGGGGTATTTCTGAACAACTGGGGGAAGAGAGAACTCCTGCAATATCATGGCAGGAATAAATAATGCAGAAGGCAAAAGCCAGAATGAAGTAGAAATGATTATTTTTTAAACCCAGATTTTGCTTCACTTCTGAATTCTGCTAGCATATAGAATAGTGTTTAGAGAATTGGCAAAAGAAGGAATGAAGAAGAGAGAGAGAGAGAGAGAGAGAGAGAGAGAGAGAGAGAAGGAAGGAAGACCATGAAGTCTGTGCATCAAATAATTTACTGAAAGAGATGCTGCTTTTGCATGAACATAGCTGGGTGTTCCCTCTTTTTATGTGAAGAACTGTCAAAGAAAGAGCACTGACTATGTGTTCTTCCCTGGCCTCACATACTCCAGCTTCAATAAAGAGATACTGTTTAAGAGATACTTAAGAGCTCAGCTAACACATCCTGATTTGTTCTCTGTGCCCTGAACATACCAGCTTTTCCACTCCTCTATACACAGTGATCTTCATACCAAAGAAACATTGCAAAAGAATTTTCCTCTGCCCCAGGGATGTCAGATAAAATAGAGGGCAACCAGCTTAATTTGAATTTGAGATAAACAATCCATATTTTTTTTTCTTTTTTTTTTTTTAGTGTATGTAAGTATGTCTCATGCAATATTTAAATTCAACTGGCATCCTTT
>NW_007759640.1:0-680 GCF_000696425.1 Galeopterus variegatus | reverse complement strand
ACATTTATTCTCCAGACCAGGAAGTTACAGGAAGAAAACATAGGTGGGGTTTTTGCTAAGTGTAGTTTAACAATACAGGCTGGTAACATTCAGTAAAACAAGGAAGGTGACATTCCATAATGCAGTCTGCAAGAAGTTAAGTTAATCCACCAACAGAAGCTTGATCTTAGCAAACATTCTCTCTGCTTACTGAAATTTCCCAGTATCTTTACATATCAATGAGTAACTTATCTGTCCTTTAGCCAGCAACCTTGCTGTGTTGCAATTCTTTATCTTACAACAGAGTCTACAGCCTGGGGAAAATTTCCTGTCTTTTGCAAGATCAACATTTTATATGCACTTTTAAGAAGTTAGGCTAAACCTGAAATTACCAGAAACATGGCCCTGTGCAATATATTTGCTTAATAAATATTGGTATACTCTATATCGCCCATGTTTTATTTATTTAATTAGGAGAAAAAACAAAAGCTATAGATCAGGTTTTCACAGTTAAGACAAAGGCATTTTGTTAAAGCAAAGTTAGTATCATTTAGCATGGCAAGTCCTTTTAATTTACTTCAAGTGAGGACTGACGATGTCATCATCTCAGAGTGGCTCCAGTGGCATCATTGCAGGTGCTGTGAATTAGGTGTAATTGCCAGTTGTTGAAACTCTGGAGTGGGATTCTGCTCTGTATAATA
>NW_007759639.1:5486-6560 GCF_000696425.1 Galeopterus variegatus | reverse complement strand
AAAGATTATACTAGCCTGGTGAAAAATTGTGAAATAGATGTATCAACACAGAAAGGGTAATCCTTCAAATTTTCCCAACTCTTTCATGAGTGTCCTCATGACCAACTACTGAAAAAAGCAAAAGAAGCCTATTTGGGGGGATTCCGTGTAGACTTAGATGGAAATGGTACCAATTCTATTTGGAGGGATTCCGTGTAGACTTAGATGGAAAGGGTACCAATATGGAACTTTTGCTCTCTTCTTCATTCCCATTCCTAGACATTGTTTTGCCTGGAGTACAAGTGTCTAACAACTGATAACAATATCAGCAATGCCATGTGTCACTAAACTTTGGCGTAAATCTTCCCACTTCCATGTTCAGTATCTCTCTTCTGAAAGAGGCAAATGAAGAGCAGACATAAAACCAAAAGAACATAGTGTCAAATAAGCTGTCTCAACAAGGTTAACTTAAGTTTCAAATGTTGCTGAAAAATCAAACAATATAAGGAGATATAAAAGTCCATTGGATTTATTAACATAGACAGCAGAGATGCTTCCATCAAGAGCTGTATTCATATAGTAATGAGGACAGTAACCACATTGGACAGAATCAATGAGTGAGTGGGAAAGGAGGGTATTTTGTGAAATGTCAGTATAGGTAAGTGTTTTTAAGTTTGTCTATGAAAGTAAAGGGACAGAAAATTATTACTAGGTGGAGAATGCATATGATGACAATTTTTGAATGTTATTATTGTTATTTTCACTGCATTTATTCTGAGAAATATTTACTTCTGTTCTGATATTGATAGGTAATATATAGCAAAGAATCCTTTGAAGGTATGGGAAGGGATGATTGATCATGTAAGGGTTTCTGTAGAAGCAGGAAAGGGAAAATTACACATTGTCTACTGAAACTGGAGGGAAGTGAAAAAGAATGAATAAAATTCAGATTTTCAGATGGGCACTTGTGTGTAGAAACAGCAGGAAAAGGACTTTCCCAGTTGATGCTTTCTATTTTCTCTATTAATCAGAACGCAAATCTATTTGCTTAAGGTGGAAGGATGATTTTAGAAAGGTTATAGATATTGATGAGGT
>NW_007759639.1:0-367 GCF_000696425.1 Galeopterus variegatus | reverse complement strand
ATGGAGAAGAAGCCTTTATGTCTTCATAGATACTGCAAGGATCTGAGATTTTGTTCTTGGGAAGGAAAGCCAGGATTTTATTTAAGTTATTAAGGACAGCTGACATAATTGTAGTTATATTTTAAATTGTAAAATTTTACTCTAGGTGATATACAAAGAATGGGTGTATATGGAGAATGAGATAAGAGTAAAACTATGAAGATCAGTTAGGTTAATGAATGATCCAAATGAAAAATGGTGACAATTTATTCCAGAATGATGCCAGTGGAGTCTTTGTAAATTGTGGGTTTTCATAGTTAACTCCATGTGTCAACGTGTCTAGGCTGTGGTGCCTAGTTGTTTGTCAAACATCAATCTACTAGTTGTT
>NW_007759638.1:6260-6560 GCF_000696425.1 Galeopterus variegatus | reverse complement strand
CTTCCCACCTCTCCGTTCACTTACCTCTACCCCGGGCTGCCCCACCCCTTCCCGCAGCTGCCGTTCCCCATAGGAAACAACCTTTCCTGTGCCCAGGTCCTTCCAAACCTGGCTCTTTTTCCCTTGACCTCACCACAAGTTTCAGGAACATTAATAGATATCTGAGAAAGGCTGTCTCCCACTTCATGATAAAAAGTAGCCTGGAGACAAGCAGAAACCTCCTGGAACCAGTGCCGGGACAAGAAAATCTGAACTGTAATTAATGAATTGTTGGAGGCTCAGCATGGACGTCTGAGAGTT
>NW_007759638.1:0-524 GCF_000696425.1 Galeopterus variegatus | reverse complement strand
ATTGCAAGAAAAGAAAACTACAGACCAATTTCTCTCATGAACATAGATGCAAAATTATAAACAAAATATTAGCAAACTGAATCCCACAATGTATGAAAAGTATACACCACAACCAAATGGGATTTATCCCAGGTATGCAAGCCTGGTTTAACATTAGAAATCAATTAATATAATCCATCACATTGACAGGCTAAAGAAGAAAAATCCCATGATTGCATCAATAGATGCAGAAAAAGCATTTACAAAATCCAAAACCCATTGATGATAAAAACTCTCAGTGAACTAGGAATGAAGGGGAACTTCCTCAAGTTGATAAATAATATCCACTAAAAACCTGTAGGTAGAATCATACTAATGTTGAGACTTTCCCATGAAGATCAGGAACAAGGCAAGTATATCCCCCCTCATTATGGCTTTTCAACACTGTACTAGAAGTCCTAGCGAATGCAATAAGATGAGAGACGGAAATAAAGGTATATGTAAGGAAGGAAGGGATAAAACTGTCTTTGTTTGCTGATGACTTG
>NW_007759637.1:6098-6560 GCF_000696425.1 Galeopterus variegatus | reverse complement strand
TTTAAGGGCTTTGGGCCCCTGCAAAATGGGGAGTTGAAAATGAAGTCCCTACACAAAGCTAAGACCCCTGAAAGGCTGTAAATTTGCCCACTGCACAGGGTGGCAACCAAGAAACTTCTCAGTTTCAATGTAGGTATTGGTGGAGGGAAAAAAAATCCCATCTAAGAATTTGTAACCACAGGAGTGTCCTCAACATAGGTTAGGATTTCAGATTTACACAATGCACATGACTCAGGAAGCCCCAGGCTCAGAAATAAAAATCAAAGTGGTTTTGGTGGATCACACCCCCTACTGACTGGTGGATGGCAAAGCCTCTCTGGAGAGACACACAGAATGAGACCCCCAGAGTTCCAGATAATCAAATTATCTATAAGAGACTATATATAAGTTTTTGAAATGATTAGGACAAAAGAAAGAATGAAAAATATGTAAAAAGAACAACTATAAAAAATGAACAGGCCA
>NW_007759637.1:0-416 GCF_000696425.1 Galeopterus variegatus | reverse complement strand
CAAAGAAGAGATTAAGAAGGAAATAAAAAAATTTCTTGAAACAAATGAAGACAAAACACAATATGCCAAAACCTATGGGATATAGCCAAAGCAGTATTAAAAGGAAAGTTTATAGCAATAAACACCTACATCAAAAAAATGCAAAGACTTCAAATAAACAACTTAAAAATACACCTCAAGGAACTAGAAAAGCAAGAACAAACCAAACCCAAAATTAGTAGCAGAAAAGAAATAATAAAAATCAGAGCAGAAATAAACAAGATTGAGAGTAAAAATACAATACAAAAGATCAATCAAAAAAATTTGGTTCTTTGAAAAGATAAAATTGACAAACCATTAACTAGACTAAGAAGAAAAAAAAAAAAGAAAGGAAAAGACCCAAATAAGTAAAATCAGAAATGCAAAAGAAGACATTA
>NW_007759636.1:6345-6560 GCF_000696425.1 Galeopterus variegatus | reverse complement strand
CTGATGCCTGCAGTATCTCATGCTCCATGTAAGGGGTGGCTGCAGTTGCTGCTGCTGTTCTTGAACAGTGATGGTGGGGAGACTCATTTGAGCTTTAATGAACTATACTGTGTCAAGTTTGCCTGCCTTAACAGAACTGAATCATTGCTTCATGTATAAAAACTCATTTGCAGTATTTTAGCTCAGTGGGAAGATTTGTTTGGATTTTTCTAATC
>NW_007759636.1:0-647 GCF_000696425.1 Galeopterus variegatus | reverse complement strand
CCTATCAGTCCTTCCAGTGGAACACATTCCACGTGAAATTCGCCTCCCCTCCTGAAAATGGATCTTGTGTCTCTGTATTCATTGGTGGTTCCAACATATTCCCTGCTGCCCATCTAAAAACCTCAAACACCTGTTTTTTCCTCACCCTTCCCTCCCCAACACCTTTGTTATAATCAGCCAATCCCATAATGCAGCTTCTCAGTTAGTCTCCTCACTGTCATTCTAATTGTAATTTCCTCAGTCTAGGCCCTTGTTTTATTTTTATTTTTTTATTATTATTTTTTTTCCTTTTTATCTTTTTTCGTGTCCGGCAACGAATCGCGACCCTCAGTGTCACGCCCGTACCGGACCGGGACCGGCAACGGGATCGCAACCCTCAGTGTTGCACCCGCACCTCACTCAGCCAGTGAGCGGGAACCGGTCTGTATGTGGGATCCGAACCCTCGGCGGGAGCGCCGCCGCACTCCCAAGCGGCGCACTGTAGCAGTGCGCCACTAGGCCGGCCCTAGGCCCTTGTTTTAGATTGATTCATCTCCTCTGATTCATCTCCTCTGTTCCGCATTTGCATCCCATTCTTAGCACCTCGTAGATCTTATCACGTTATTGGGAATGCTTTGATAACTGCTCTCCTACTAAATTCTGAGGGC
>NW_007759635.1:0-6560 GCF_000696425.1 Galeopterus variegatus | reverse complement strand
CCTACATAAATTCAAGAGAGAAACCCTCATAAGAGGCTTTCTCAGTGAGAAAGATGAACTTCTTTACAGGGAGAGTAACATTAATGGAGAATTACGGGGACAACCTTAGGAAAGAACCCATCAACAGAACAATTTGAGATATCCCGCTTTCCAGAAAGGCATGGTAGGAATGGCGTCCATACCTCAGTGTCAGGAAGCCCAGTCTGATGTCCTGCCACGGTCGGTCAGTGCTGTGCCCTTGGACAAGCCATGTATTCCTCCTGGCTCTGTCAGTTAGGCACTCTTTCCTCTTGGCCTGGCTGTCCTGCAAGGCTGTGACTGTGGGGAGAGTTGGCTCTGTTGGCCCTGGCAGCCAGCCATTGGGAGGACAGAGAGGAGGGTGCTCAGAGTGGTCCCTAGGAGCAGGAGGGAGTGACTGCTTGATGCATTGTCTGGAACCCGAACCGTGGATTCTGGTTCTAGTACACTCAGTGGTCCAGAGATTTTGATCCTAGAAACACTGTTTAGTCTAATCCCCTCGTTTTGCAGATGAGCAAACAGGCCTGGAGATTTTCTTATATTTCAAGATTAGTAGTGATGCTACAGCCTCATGTGGCTTGTTTTGGTAAAAAAAAAAACAAAAACTAAGGAAATAGAACCAGGCTTTGGTCAGTGTGGATTTGGGGGCATTAATTGTGAAGATCTGAAGCTCTGGAGCCCTGGAGAAAGACAGTGATGAGGCTGAGCCAGACTGCCTTCACCACTTGGCACCTGGCACCAGCTCTCCGTGCAGCCCAGCTTGGGCTTGTTGGCCAACACAGACCTTGAGATAGTCTGGCCAGAGATCAGCAGAGATCCCTTTAACTGGCAAGTCAGGGGGCCCATCGGTGTGGAGGAGGATTGGGCAAGTAGGCGCCTGGTGGTCCCTGCACAAAAAATACCTCAGTATCCCAGGTTTTTGTTCCCTGGGGTCTGGCTGCTCAGACCACAGGCTCCCGGATGCACTGATATTTTCACCCTTTAGCTCTGGGCGAGGTTTGACCTTGCCTTACGATTCCCAGGCCTTCCCACCCTCTACTACAGATGGATAGTTGCCCATCTCCATTCTTGCCAGGATTCCCAAAGGACCTGCTCACACGGTTCAACCTCACTCAAGTTGTGTGCTTCGTACTTGAACTTGTGCCCACAGTCACCTTCATTTGTAGCCACTGTTACCCAGGAAGCAGCCTCAGAATAGCAGAGCCTTGCATATCATCCTGTTATTAAGGCAATTTAAATGAGTTTATTTTTCAGTTTACTGAGAATTATCAAGTACCAAACTTTCTTTTTAAATTACCTCTATAATTTTCTTTTTAAATTACCATTCTAAAACTAAGTGACAGTTAAATGAGGAACGTGTTGCTCCTGGTATTTTTCTTCTTACTAAGTCTACAAACCTGTTGGCTTAAAGATAACAGGGAAGGATTGTCCTGGACCTGAGGCTGTGTTTTTCCAGCTGTTGCCAGTTCCTGGATTTAAATTGCTTTGTCTCGTCAATAGAGGTCATCCCTTTTCCCAGAACCACTGGGGGTAGGAGAGCCTCAGATCATGAATGAGCATGGGCAAAACTCGGTTTGAAAGCTTTTATGAAAGTAATTTCTCTCAGGTGTGTGATACTGCAAATGTGTAGTTTCAGATGTGTCCATGTTGTGGCTAGGCCCCTGAACTGTATTTAATCTTTGTCATGGTTGGAGTATTTTGTCTTTCTAGGGTTTACTGTTTCTCACTCCCACCTTCCTTCCGGGTTTTATGTTTTCTCTTGTTGGTAGTCTCAGTTGCCAGCCTTTTGAACATGAATATTTGGCAGAAGACTTAAATGTAGGAGCTGTTCAAATTGAAGGAATAAGTAAGTACATAATGTTGATCATCTGTGGTAGGTTACTTGTAAGTGTGTTAGGTTGGGTTATGGACAATCATCTGTAAGCATAAACATGTAAGGTTTTAGATTTGGAAAGGACTCTAGATCCACCATCTTACAGATGAAGGTACCAAGACCCAGAGAGGTCAGGGTCAGCTGGAAAAAAAGCAAGTACCAGAAGCCCATTTCCTGGACCCCAAGTGGGTGCTTTTCCCACTCCCTCATGATGCCTCTCTCGCACTGGCCGGACCCCACAAGTCCCCACTGAGCACGCCATGCCCATGCTTATCTTCGTGCCCTCATCAACTTCCCTCCTCCCGATCATGCCAGTTCTGCCACAGCCTACCCATCAGTTTCAAAGACTGAGCAGTAGCCCACCTTCCACACTTGTCTCACTCTCTTCCCAACTCCTCAAGTCCTCCCTGTTTTTTAGTGCTTTTGACAGGGTCTCTGTCCAGGCTGTGGTGTTAATTGCCATCTTGAAAGGCCTGTCATGATGGCTACTGCCCAGTAAGTGGGCCATAAGTGAATAAGGAGAGATGTAATAAACTAGGTGTTACCAAGTAGGCTTGGCATCTTGTTTTGCTGCCCAGCTTTTCCGGTGTCTGTCTTCTCCCTAGCCAACTCCAGAAAAGAGCCACTAGCTACTAAGCTCCGGAAGAGCAGAAAGCGTGGTGTTTATGTCTCCTACCGTAGTCCTTAGTAGAGTTCTTGGTTGGTGGTGGGTTACAGCATTGATACTTAATTCTCCGGAAGTATCAATTGATACCTCATTTTCCTTCATTTGAATCTTGAGTTCAGTTTAAAATATGTTTGCTTTATCCTGAAGCCTCAGAACATGGCCATGTCTTCATGGCCACCTTAATACTCAGGCCTTATGGTACCTACCATTTGAGGGATGAAGAAGCCAACAGATGGCAGTTAGTTTACAGATTTCCACACTTGGGTACTTTGCTACTTATTTGCAAAGGCAAGATAGTATGAGTGTTGTGGGGAGACACAAGCCAAATAATTGTTGGGATTGCTGTGAAAATTACAATAGAAGCAATACCCCCTCTGGATTAGTTTTTTACAGCTGGATGACCACTGGTGTAATATTTGTTCCAGAATCCTCAAAATCACCGGGATGCTGCATTTTGTCCTGTTGGATTTCTGAAGCAATGCTGGTAATACCTATTGTTTAGGTATTTTAAGCCTTAAAATAGAGAATTACTGATAGAAATGAGTCAATTAAAAGGGAGGAGACGATTATTCAGATGTTGTGAAGCAGGACAGATTGTATGGCATAACACTGGTATACAGTTAGTTCATAAAAGGGAATTCCTAACTGGAAGTTATCGAGTGAAAATTAAACCATGAAACCCACCGAAGTGAAAAATAGTGGACATCTGCCAAGTAAAAGCATAATCACCATTTAAACTGAGCTTCATCTGTGCTCCTATCTGCAAAGGAGTACCTCCTGTGGAGAAACCGCTCTCTGACTTATGGTTTTCTCACTGTTTTCACAGAGCCTGAGCCCTTGTGAAGTGGCAATGACAAGTCTGAATGGTCGCCATGCTGAGAAAACCATTGACATGCCAAAACCATCAGCCCCCAAAGTGCACGTGCAGAGGTCCGTGTCCCGAGACACCATTGCCATTCACTTCTCAGCATCTGGGGAGGAGGAGGAGGAAGAGGAGGAGGAGTTCAGGGAGTACTTTGAGGAGGGGCTGGACGACCAAAGCATTGTAACTGGGCTCGAGGCCAAGGAAGACCTGTATCTTGAGCCCCATGGTGGCCATGACCCCACTGGCCCTGCTGCCTCACCCATACTGGCAGATGGACTGCCCGTGTCCGAGAACACTGTAAAGCTGCTGGAGTCCCCTCCTCTGGCAGCGCAAGTATTAAGTACAGTGCCATTGGCTTTGTCCCCAGGGTCGTCTTCATCAGGGCCCTTAGCTAGCTCTCCTAGTGTGTCATCCCTCTCTGAGCAGAAAACCAGTTCTTCCTCCCCCTTGTCCTCTCCTTCCAAGTCTCCTCCTGTGCTCTCATCCAGTGCCTCATCCTCCGCCCTTTCCAGCGCAAAACCCTTCATGAGCCTTGTGAAATCCCTGTCCATCGAGGTGGAGCCAAAAGAATCCCTACACCCCCCAAGGCACAGGCACTTGATGAAGACATTAGTCAAGTCTCTGTCCACAGACACTTCAAGGCAGGAGTCGGATACTGTGTCCTATAAGCCACCTGACTCCAAACTGAATTTGCACCTGTTCAAGCAATTCACACAGCCACGAAACACAAGTGGAGATTCCAAAACTGCACCTTCTTCCCCACTGACTTCTCCCTCTGATACTCGCTCCTTTTTTAAAGTGCCCGAAATGGAGGCTAAAATTGAAGACACTAAACGACGCCTTTCAGAAGTCATATATGAGCCTTTTCAGCTCCTTAGTAAAATTATGGGGGAAGAAAGTGGCAGCCATAGGCCCAAAGCCTTATCTTCAAGTGCTTCAGAACTCTCCAATATGTCCAGCTTGAACGGACACTTGGAAAGCAATAACAACTACAGCATCAAGGAGGAGGAGTGTGATTCCGAGGGCGATGACTACGGAAGCGATTCCAACATCCCCAGAAGTGACCAGCCGAAGTCCAACGATGAGCCCACCAGAGAGGGAGAACTGAAGAGCTCCCAGGTGAGCAATCTGAAAGATTTAGGCCTAAAGACAAGTTCTCTAGTTCTTGAGAAATGTTCTTTGTCTGCCTTAGTGAGCAAAGAAGATGAAGAGTTTTGTGAACTGTACACTGAGGACTTTGACTTGGAGATGGAGGGGGAGAGTAAGGTTGATAAGCCCCCAGATCTCCCTCTCAAGCCAGAGGTTCTTGCCAATGATGGTACAGCTGTAGACAGTGACGACGAGGCAGACTCAGCCGTGCAGCACCAGGAATTACCAGTGAAGACGTTGGGCTTCTTTATACTGTGTGTCTATGCATACCTCATCCTCCCCCTCCCCCACTATGTGAATGGACTCTTTCTGGGAATCGGCCTTGGATTCATGACTGCAGTTTGCGTGATTTGGTTTTTTACACCACCAAGTGCTCATAAATATCTCAAGTTACATAAAAATCTGCAGCACTGGAACACAAAATCTCTGGATATTAAAGAACCTGAAATACTTAAGGTAAGCCTCTCTCCAGCAGCTGGCTGGTACATGTGCTCTCTCACATACAGCCTTATTTTAGATCTAACCTAATTTTTTTAGTTAATCTTTACAGGCTTTTGCACAGACAGTGTTTTTAAGATTTTGGGGTCTCTTCATTCTCCAGGCACCCAAGAGACTGAGCTGATAAACCTCATTGTGGCTCAAGTTTTGCTGATTCACGAAGCAGTTTTTCAAAGATCTGCATGGCTCTGGAGAGTAGCATTTATATCCAGTTCCTATTTCAGTCTGTCTCTAGATTTGCCAGGGATTTGATACTTGCTGAGGATTTGTTACAGCTGAGTCTGTTAGGGTTAAATATTCTTGAGACCCTGGAAAAGGGTTCAATATTCTTGGAATTGCAAGAGAAAGGAAGGAGGAAGAGAAGGCAAATTAATAATCAGGTTGGCCCCTGCTGGCGCTCCTCTTTCCTCTGTGCCCAGTGGGGCCTGGGCTGGAGGAAGAGACATCGTCTTTAGGTACATGTCAGATGGCACGCTTTAAGCCTCTTGGAGGTACCTGAGACAATCCATTGGGGTGCAGGAAGAAAATATTAGAACTTCTATTTATATTCATCTTCACATATTTAAAATTCTGATTATTGTGTATGTTTCATAATATACACAATATAAAAGGAGGAGTAATTGTAAAAATACAGTTGTAGCTTATATAATTTGTAAGGCATATGCACATGCACACATTTATATACAGACAGTCCCTGACTTACAATGGTTTGATTTAACACTTTAAGATTTGATTTTCAACTTTACAATGGTGCGAAAGCGATATGCATTCAGTAGAAACCATATTTTGAAGACCCATACAGTCATTCTGTTTCTCACTTTCAGTGTAGTATTCAATAAATTACATGACATATTCAACACCTTGTTATAATATAGGCTTTGTGGTAGAAGATTTTGCTCAACTGTAGGCTAATGTAAGTGTTCTGAGCATGTTTAAAGTAGGCTAGGCTAAACTATGATATTCAGTAGATTACGATACTAAATGCATTTTCAACTTAATGATATTTTCAGCTTCTGATGGGTTTATCAGGACGTGACCCTATTGGAGGTTGAGAAGCATCTGTATATGTTTTTACAGATGGAGTGTGGAATCGGGAAAGTTTAGAGACCACTGCTTTATAAAAGTTATCTAATTCAACCTCACAGTCACCAACTTCAACTTCACAGTCGGAGTTTGATGCTTCAGTTTTATACATGAGGAGACTCAGGCTCTGAGAGGCGGTCATTTGTCCAAAGTTTCTTGCCACTTCAGTACTAGAAGTAGGATTTGGAGCCCTGGTGTGCCATCTTCCTGCTTCTCCCATGACACCTCCATGCAGAAAGTTCATGCCTAGATCTGCCTGGAGAAGCCCTTGCATTACAGGAGATGTACAAAAAAGAGAACTTGGTTTTCCTGGAGCGGTTTTGAACTGTTAGTTGTTGATGTTAACTTTTTTTTTTTGAAGATGACCGGTAAGGGGATCTTAACCCTTGACTTGGTGTTGTCAGCAC
>NW_007759634.1:5985-6560 GCF_000696425.1 Galeopterus variegatus | reverse complement strand
ATTTACTTACATGGTTCTATAAAGCTATATAATTGACTGCATACTGGATTCTTTTTATATTCGTACCTAATATCCTAAGAGTAATTTCTAATATAAGTGATAGATTTTTAATTGACTGTTATCATTTCAATAATTTATTATTTGTCTGAAAGTGCCATTTATTTTTGTGTTATCAGTCCTGTATCCAACAACCTTGCTGAACCCTAGTTTTAATTCTAAAGGGTTATCTAAATCAGCACTATTTCATGGAAATATAATAAGCTACACATGTGATTTTATATCTCCTAGTAGTCACATTCTGTCACTTCTGCCTTCTTCTGGACTCTAATGGGAAAATTTACACCGTTTTCTGTTACATTTGATGTTTGCTCAACTTTTTTTATTGATATTCTTCATTAAATTAAGCTGACTCCCTTCTATTTCTAGCATAAGAATATTTAAATACATAAATATGTATGTATAAAAATATACAAAATGAATGGCTGTTTGAGTTTAGCATATGCATTTTCTGTATTTATGGGATTATCAAGTGGTTTTGTTCTAATCTCTTATATAATGATGATCTACATTGAGAG
>NW_007759634.1:0-721 GCF_000696425.1 Galeopterus variegatus | reverse complement strand
TTACTTTTCCACAGTGCTATTCTTTGTTCAACGTACTATATAAGCACTTGGGCCTATCAACTTTTCGGGTCTTCATTTTCCTATGGGAGTTCCCCTGTATTTGTAAAAATTTGCTTTTTTTGGGGGGGGGGGGCCAGTATGGGGATCTGAACCCTTGACCTTGGTGTTACAACACTGCACTCTAACCAATTAAGCTAACCAGCCAGCTCTAAAAATCTGTTCATCTGTTTTGTTCCAATATAATTCTCAGTTCCAACCAGAGACCCTAAGAGGGTAGAAGTCAAGTTCTGCGTCCTCTACAAGTCAAATCATCCCTCATTCCTACCTCCACCCTCTTCACCCCACCCCACCCTCTTCACCCCGTCCCCCCACATCCCCACCACCTTGCCATGAACAGGATTGGAATCATTAGAAAATACCACTGCAGTGGAGGGTTGGTGCTCCCACCCCCAGGGCTCTCGGGAAGTGTCCTGCAGCCACCTCGCTACCCGAGCCTGGTGGTCCGCTACCTGCCACCCCTGGAGCCTCAGGTGGACAAGTTCGTGTTAGCAGAGACTGGCGGCTGCCGAGCTAGGGCGTGTCTCCAGGAGGCCTAAGGGCTGCCTGGGTCCCCATCTCTCCCCAGTGAGCTGCCCAGGCTGGTCAATGACCAGCCAGTGACATATCAGCTCCCTACCCTTGACCCCGGGGAGGGCCCAGTCCAACTGCTCAAGCCCCAGGC
>NW_007759633.1:5947-6560 GCF_000696425.1 Galeopterus variegatus | reverse complement strand
AGTATGAGTCTTTGCCTGCTGTATAAGAAGACAATTTGTGAATTGGCACACTGCTTCTCTTTCTGGTATAAATCAGTCAGCATTAGTGGAAAGTACTCCAATTTTTGGCTTTACATAAACCCCTAAAAATGTACAATTTATAAAAATAAAATAAAATATATAGAAAGTGCCCCATCTAAACTGGCATTATAGCTCTGGGCTTCCCACTACACAAGGTCCAAAAAAAAAAAAAAAAAAGAGTATGTTTGGAAAAACAAAAGAAATATAATAATATTTTAGAATAGAGTTAGGAAATGCTTTCTTCTTGCACACCCTACATGACCACGTGAAAGTCAGCAAGCACTACTTTCTATAGGTTAGTGTCACACTGTCAACACCAACCAGTGACTCTAGCAGTGAGGGGTGGAGTTACTCCCAGAACAATACAAGTTTTCAGCAACTGGGTAAGGGTAGGGGTGAGAGGGATTCTGTACTACACGCCAGGCAATCTTCTAAGCATGTAACACCAAGATAGGCATGAGATTAAATTACTTAATACAGTCACTCATTACATTTCAAAAAAGAAGCTGTTCATTAAAATGGACCTCAGATGGTCCCCACTGTGAAGGGCACT
>NW_007759633.1:0-716 GCF_000696425.1 Galeopterus variegatus | reverse complement strand
TATATATATATACTACTAATGTGTGTGTATACATGTATATTAGTACACATATGCATAATTTATAAAACAGCAGAACACTCAGCACAGGGAAATAGCATGACTAATTCCTTTCAGAGCAGTATCTGACATCAGCTGAATCAACCTAAGTAATTTTCCTCCATGGGGCCAGCCCTTTCTCTCGGGTAGTTATCTCTAGAACAGTTGAGTTTATTACTTGTCATTAATTCTAAACTGCCACTCGCCACTTTCATTCATGCCTTCAACCTGTGTGTTTATTTAATGAATCTGCAGCACTTCTTGAGGTTTGGCATAAACTTATATGTCCCCTCCCCTCACATAAAGAAATAGAAAGAGAGGATTTAAACAGTGTCTAACAAATGTGCCTTTAAAATCTACTATTAAAAATAAAGGACTTGGGTTTTCCATATTTTAATTACATTACCTGGCAAGCTAAGTAGTAATTCAGCTCCAGTGAAATATCAGTGCTTCCAGGATGTCCTTAAATTCTTCTCCCTCAATTCATAGCTTACAGTCCACTTGTCCCATTGGACAAGTGGGTGGGGGGATCAGTTTAAAGATTTTCTGCAAGGTGTGGTACAGCATGTTAAAGACTTGATTTCTTTTTTTTTTTATTTTTTTTTATTTTTTTTTTGTCTTTTTGTTTTTTTTCCGTGTCCGGCAACGGATCGCAACCCTCAGTGTCGCCCCCGTACCGG
>NW_007759632.1:0-6561 GCF_000696425.1 Galeopterus variegatus | reverse complement strand
AATTTCTGAGTCTGACAGTAAAGCCCAGTTCAATGACAGAGTCTCAGCAGCCAGGAGAAAGGAGGTACTTTCCTTTACAGTATGTGTTCTCTCTGAGATTTGTCCCTGCTCTGACCATGGCTGCCTCAGGTCTGAATCCACTATATAAATTCCACACTGTGCAGTGAAAAACTTACAGAAAAAATTGTTTTTACTGAAAAAGTATTATAAAAATATACAGTTGTCCCTCAGTATTCATTGGGGATTGGTTCCAGGACCTCCCATATATACCCAAAGCTGTGTATACTCAAGTACCTGAGCATATAACCTATGCACATTCTCCCATATATTTTAAATCATCTCTATATAACTTATAACACCCAATACAATGTAATTGCTATGTAGATAGTTATACTGTATTGTTTAGAGAATATTGACAAGGAAAAATTCTGTACATGGCCAGTACAGATGTAATTTTTTATCTTGAGTGTTTTTGATCAGTGGTTGGTTGAATCCATGGATGCAGAACTCATAGATACAGAGGACTGACTGCATTGCTACTTTGGTATCTATCTAATAGACTGTAATGCTAAAGGGAAGATATAACTTTTCTCAGCTTCAAGTAGAAGATAGTATAATTTTGGTATCTGTTGTAGTCCTGCTTAGATCAGAAACCTCTTTGGTACTGCTTAAATAGCCCTTTTCTGAAACTCTTGGGACCAGAAGTGTTTCAGGTTCTGCAATTTTTTGGATTTGGGAATATTTGCAGAATATTCCAATCTGCCAGTTGGCCATTCCTACTCTGAAAATCCAAAATCTGAAATGTTCCAATAAGCATTCCCTTTGAGTTTCATGTTGGCACTCAAAAGAATTTTGATTTTGGAGCATTTAGAATTTTCAGACTTTTGGATCTGGGGTGCTCAGCCTCTACTCTATCAAATCCAGTCTGAGTCACCCATTTCCTTCTCCAAATGGTGATACACAAGCTAGTTCTTTATACGTTCAGACTGATTTGATGAAACCTACTAGCCCTTTGCCTCCTGCCCTATGACTTCCCCCTTGACCAGGCTTAATACCTTAGTTAGTGCCCACCCACATTCATTCATGTACAGCCTGGGAAGTCAGGAATTAATTGCCAATAAGATCAACTTTTGACCTCTGGGAGATGGAGGTCAGTGTATAAATGCTTACTTTTTCTCCCACTGAAATTGTTGTCATGAGATGTGTTCATACAGCTTCTCAAAGGTGCATCTCTGCAGCTTGAGCAATCCGTAGCATTTATCTGCAACAGCTACATAATATGTCCTTGGGTTGCATCTCTTTTTCTTTCTACTCTATTCCGCTTGTCCCTCATTACTGTTCTCTGAGATTCTATTTCCCAGTAAAATAATAGCACATAATCTCTCTGCCATAGACTCTGCTCTGACATACAACAAGATGAGACATTTGGTACTAGGAATGGTTCTATAAAGCATATCTTCAGGATGGGATTCTGGACTCAGTTTACTCATTGAAAAGATGCCAATTAGACCCCCATTGTTGGTGTTAAGTGTGGGGGTGGTGTTACCCCCTGACATGCAGTGGCATCACAGTTACTGAGGTTTTAACTTCTGGGTACACAGAATGAGCTGCAGAAAAAAGGCAAGGCATTAGGGTGAGAGGAGGCTGTGGTGACTGCATAATACACAGCAACAATATTTGTAAGACAGTGCCACAGGCTGCACTTCATCTGCACCGGAAACTTTGAAAAGAAGAGAGAGCAAGAAAGAGGTTGAGGGAGAGAGAGACTGATGGAGAGAGAGGAAGAGTGAAAGAGATAGAGAAAGGGAAGAAATCTTAACCTCAGGGAAGCCCATTTGCAGCTCAAAGCATGCTGTAGGACTATGTTGTTGCCGTGACAGACAGCTTAATGGAAACTTCATGTAAAGCTGAATAAATACCACATTCAGGATTTCCTTGTAAGGATGGTAACTCAATGCACATTCTTAACAGGCACCCTATATCACAGTCATGACACTGATGTGAAGAGGGACAGTCTGGGCCTCAGATGGAAACACATAAATGGATGATCTGGAGAAATTTGTAGCCTTAGTTTTCTCTGAAACCTCTACAGAGACACATGCTGCTTCTGAATGTCTATGGGAGAAGAACCTCCTCCTACTTGAAGCCTCTTTAAAGATCTCAGCTGAAGCAGGTGAAAGGATACTTGTTCTCATCATGATCTGCCCTTCTCCCCCAATTTCTGGATGATAAACCGGTCCAGGCCTCTGCATAGTCTGAGTAGAGACAGATATCCCCTCCTCTGGGAGGAAGTACCTTACACACTGAATGAATTGCAGAATCTGGCTAATATGTACAACAGCAATCAAGAAAACATGGAGGAATGGATAGTTATGGCATTGGGTTGGAAGAAGAATGCAAGGCCGGATGGGGAAGGATTCATTGACAAGAAGGCACATTGCTCAAGATGCTCGATGGAGTGTCAAGGCCTCCTGAGACTACCTGGTCCTAATAGCTCATGGGTGTGATTCCATGATGCTTGGTTGCAAGTTTGTCCTTTAGTAAATGGAGTTGGAGATATGAGAACTTTCTTTGCATTTGAGGAAAGGGTCAGATGGCTCAGGGACATCAGAATATTAGACTGTACTTACTATATAAAATCTGAGAACCCAGGAGAGTTCAAAGGACATGCCCTTCTAAGGCAACAGGAAATGCACAGGTTGGAGGGTTGGCACAAGCTTCATGGTGTCTTCTGCAGGCTGTGGTTCATAGGGGAAGCTGGTACAACGGAGCAGGATTCCCCAGAATCAGTGAGGGTTGATGAGATTCCTGGAAGGCCAAGGCCAGTGGTAGTGCTTAACTGTCAGAGGAAATGTGGATGTGTTAGTGCATTGGGGAGTGGGCAGTGGGCAGTGAGGCTGGGTGGCAGTCAGGGTGCCGTGACATGCAGGGACAGGAGGCAATGGCTTGGTGTTTACAGAGGAAAGAGAGATGGACAATCAACCAACTACGATGTTACTTAACCAAGTAAGATTTTGTTAGTTTTTTAAAAAGAGAGAGAATCCATGTGCTAGTAACTGGAAGGCTGATGTCAGCTACCCAAATGGAAAGTCATGCTTCCTTATAACTTCCAAGATGTAAGTCACAGAAGCAAAGCCCATGGATTGAAGGGAGCGTCAGATTCTTTTGAGGAAGGACTCTGAAACACGACTGCAAATGTAGCTGTTGAGTAATAATCCCCAATTTCTCCCCCAAAGAGAGCTAAAGCCATTTTCCAGAGAAACTGTGAAGTTCCTTAAGTTCTGCCTTCGGGGAATTGAGGCTAAGACACTGCTTATCCAGGAGCACAGATACTTTGCAGTGACAATTGTGGTAGCCATGGAGGGCCAATGGTGGTGGCACAAACCAGGAAGCTGTGGGACCGATGAAAAGTTAGTCCTCAAAACTTTTCGTCCATTCACAGATACTAGCTGTTTTATGAAGACTGACATTCTTTAGATAACTTCCAACAATAACGTTAAAACCCTACTGGCTTTGTAGGCACAGAGGCTGGATTCTCTTTAAAGAACAGGCTGAATTCTTGAGGGAAAACATGTAAGGAACACACTGGAAGGCCATAAATGATATAAAAGAGGATCTGGGAAAAGAGGATATAAAATGATATCCCTAGAATCTCCTCTCAAAAATGATGCTGTAACTTTGAAGGGTGCCAAGCACTTACCAACAGTAGGTGGGAATAAGAATTAGAGAAATAGGATGTAAAATCATTAATGCTACTACTAATTTGTGAAACAAAGATGACAGTTAAATAGAATATTTAAAGTTAAAATCCATGTTTTCTCTGTTAAGTGAACCTGAAACTGTATATTTTTTGCTCTTTAGATTCTTAATAATTTTGTTCTTTTGCTTAAATTGATTCTGATTTGAAAAGAAATTAATTATTGTACTCTGGGCAGAATGAAGCTCATGCTATCTTTGTTTTTCCTTCTACAAATACTGCCACAATGATATGACTTTATATTTAAATAGTGTTCTAAAGTGGTTTATAAAGCTTCTGTAAAGATCTTTTGGCTCATGTGTTCCTCAAAGCATTCTTATGAGCAGACAGCACTATTCACATTTTATAAACAAGCATGGCCCTGAAAAACAACAAATGAACTGCTCAAGTTGATACATCTAACAGGAAGGGGCTTGCAGTCAGAACTCAGCTCTGTGATTGAAGGGAGGGTCCAATCCTTTGGAGGAAGGACTCAGAAGCAACTCTGCAAGTGTATCTGCTAAATACTCCTTAACAAGCTCTTCTATTACCTAAAATGGAGGACCCCTCTCAGCATTACTTTGACTCTTTGAACAGAATGGTGGATAAAAATTAACATTACTCAGACAGCTCTGGGGGCATGGGCAAAGTGATTATGATGGAAATCAGTTATACAATATTGAATAAGAATCCTGGCAGAATTTAGTCTGCTTTATATTTTGCATAGGAGGAAAATAAATCACAAGAGGGAGGGAGACGGGTCTGGATAGAGGAGTTGCCACATGCTAATATTGAGTTACATGGCAAACAGGTGTCATGGAAAGAATGTGAAGTGTTTGCAGGGATGTAGTTGAACATTTGAAGGGCAGGTGTTAGAGGAAGGTGGCAGCACAGTGGTGGTCATGGAGAGTCAACAGAGGTTATTAAGCAGTGAGTGAGATGATTAGTGTATCATCAGCAGACAACTCACAGGAGTATTGTCAAAGTAGCTAGAGACGGAGGCATTTACTAGAGATAGAGTAAACTTTGCTCCTCAGAGGTGCAGTGTTTTCTCTAAGGAGGTAAAGAATATCTTATTAAGAATATTCTTATTATACAGTGGTCATAAATAGTAATAATGACAGTAAGGGAAAAGCATGGGGTTCTAGGAGAGAATGAGTGGGGAAACCCAATGTGAGTTGGGGGAAGATACCTTTGAAGATGTGGCATTTAATCAAAAACCTGAATATGTTTGGGCTAAGTCTTAAATTCTTTGAAAATTATTTTTGGGGGTAAATTTAAAGTCGCCATGAATATGTAATTTAATACATTTTTTCTAACATGAAAAACTATTTTATTATAGTTTATATTATTGTTAATCTTACATTAAGCATCGTATGATATATGCTATTAATCATAATATAAATGTGTTTATATATACGTACCTTATGCATATATGTGTATATGTATATATAAACATGTATGTAATGTAAGATTAACAATTGCTATATAAAACTGTGAGATCCAAACCAGATTATCATAAGGAAACAGAAGTAGAGCTAGTGGAAATATTTCTGTTCATCAACACTTATTGAGATCTACTCTAAAAATTAAACATTAATCCCCAAATACTTCTGAATATTTTTGGCAGTTCCAGCAAAGAATCAGTGCCTTCTAAAAATTTACAAGTTTATTTGGCTTCTACAAACTCATACATCTCACGATACCTCTATTGTCCCTCTCAGATTCTAGTATCTTCAGAAAAACATACATGTAAATTAGAAAGTGGTTCATGACAGTTCCAAAAGAGGTCAATGCTAGTATTTAATATCAGCAAGTTTTGCCTCCAGCATAAATGTCCACTAACTTTCATGTCACTGTTCCCCTTCCCCAGCCCTGGAACCCTCCTCTTTCCTTTGGATTTGTGCTTTCTGGTCTTAGTTCTCATGTTATAGGATTTGTGACCTGGTTGTCTGGGATTTAATTCTGGTGTCCTCTTCCCCCATTTCTGGCCACTTCACTGATTTTGGCACCACTCCCCTTGTTGAAGTGTTTCAGTATTCTTAGTCACCAACACTTACTCTCTTCTGAGGCAGCAGCGGTAGCTTTTCTAATAATAACAACAAAAAAAAAATCAGTTTAATCTCACCAAAGGACATCCTGAGGAATCTCCACTGCTAATCAATCAGCAGAAATACTGACCTTTTTACCTGAAAGATTGTATAGCAAGTCTTTGGTGTCCATTGTTGGCATTATTGGGCATTTCAAAGATTTTTTGGAGGTCTTTATCATAAACCTTTGGTCTTCTTTGGGGACCAGGCTGTGGGCTTCTTGGTGACAGGACTGTGTGTTATTGTTCACTTTAACAGCCCCAGAGCTCACCAGGGTGAATGTGTTTGAACAAACTAGTGAATGAATGAATGAGCAGGCTGTTAAACTGGCAATTCCTGTTTGTTATTGCAGTAGTGTGTTTCCTTCCAACCCTGGAATTCCAATGCAGGAGATTTAATTCTGTGTGTTTCTTCATCAATCAGGAGAATTTCTGTTCTACTAAGAGTGAAAGGTGGATTTCTTTTGCTGCTGGAGAAAACACTAAGACTGGCATGTGGGTAGTGTGTGGTTGGACAGGAACAACTAACTGCAGAGTGAAAGGGGGTTTTGGCAAGGAAATATTTGGAGGAAGAATGGCAAGCATGGAAAGCAAATCTTTATTTCAGATTATATTCAGGGTTTCTAGAAGAAATATTTTAATCCAGAGAGTCCAGTGTGTTCATCACAGGAGATGTGATAGCAATGGTACACTAAAATTTGAATGAGACACAGGAAAATATTCTTTATCTTTGTCT
>NW_007759631.1:12477-12824 GCF_000696425.1 Galeopterus variegatus | reverse complement strand
TGTAGGTGACTTCTAGATGCATTTTGGTGCCTTTCAAGTCTCTGTTCCTGTTTGAAATTGTTTAGTGTTTGGAATATGAACCAAAGTGACAAAAAATTATTTAGCAGGAAATAACATGAAAATGGCTCATAATATTTTTTACATAACCTTGCCCTTTTATCTCATTATTTCAGGATCCAGTGGAAATGTTGTGATGATCCAGACTCCACTCTCCCTGCTCGCCATCTCTAGAGAGCTGGTATCCATCTCCTGAGGGGCTAGTCAGAGCCTTCAACATAGTAATAGACACACCTATTTGAATTGGTACCTGCAGAAGCCAGGCCATGTTCCACAGCTCCTGATCTGTG
>NW_007759631.1:6146-7317 GCF_000696425.1 Galeopterus variegatus | reverse complement strand
CTTTATTGAGATATAACTTACATTCAATGAAATTAACTTATTGAAAGTGTACAATACACTGGTTTTTAGTATAGCATATGATTGTGCAACCATCACCACAATCTAATTTTAGAACTCTTTCATCAACTCCCGGAAAAACCCTGCACCCATCAACAGTCACTCCCCAAAGTTCCTACTTCAAACATTTGTGAACCAAGTTTTTGTGTGGACATATGTTTTTCTTGCTCCTGAGACCATACATAGAAGTGGAATTTCAAGGTCATGTGGTAAGTTGTGCCTAACATTTTGGGGAACTGCCAAACAGTTTTCCAAGTGGCTACAAAATTTTGCATTGCTACAAGCAATGTAGGAGGGTTCTCATTTTCCCACATCCTCTCCAACACCTATTATTATGTTTTTGATTATAGTTATTTTAGTGTGAAGTAGTATCTTGTGTTTTGCTGTGTGTACATTTGAGGTGTACAGCATGATATTTTGATATATGTTTCAAAAGTACATGTGCTAGGGTGCTTCAAAAAGTTCATGAAAAGATTCATGTTATCTTTCAATTCTATTTTTCTACCAACTTTTTGAAGTACCCTTGTGTGTGTGTGTGTGTGTTTGTGTGTGTGGTGAAATAATTACTACAGTCAAGCAAATTAACATATCCATGACCTCACATCGTTACGTTTTTTTGAGGGAGTGGAGAAAGAGTACCTAAAATCTATTTTCTTAGTAATTTTCAATATATAATACAACATTATTAATGATAGTCCNTGAGTCTATAATTAACAAGTTAATATGAAAACAACTACATGGAACACAAAAACTATGCATTGTACAAAGCAGTACCATAAATTCATGAGGATTTCATTCTACTGATGTACTCATACATTGCACGTGGGTATGTAAATTAGAAGAAATACTCTGCAGAACTGTTTGGAAGTTGTAAATAAACACAAATTTCTTAAGACTAACGGTTAATTACAAGGTATAAAACCAAGAGATATGAGCATATATGTCCACCAAGGAATGGACGTGTACATGAAGGCTCATAGCAGTTTTAGTTTTACAGCAACAAGCTGAAAACAATCTGAATGTTTAACAACTATAAATGTATAAGTAAATTGAGGAATATTTAAAGAACAAATATTGTACAATAATAAAAAAAGCATTTACTGATATACACAAC
>NW_007759631.1:0-2185 GCF_000696425.1 Galeopterus variegatus | reverse complement strand
AGGAAGAATTGTTGGTTCTGCAAGTTACTGATTAGCTGTTATTATCTTACTATTCCTAAGTGCTATGTTGTGCAGTGATTTTTCATGACCTATACCGTGAGCCAAATTTAGAAAAAGATTTATTTCTGGCTAGCGTTCTGCTTAAAGCTGTATTCTACAAAAAGGCTCTTCTAAGGCTAATTAAGTCATACAATTTGTTATGGTGGGCTCTTACAGACAGAGGTTGCTTTCTTTAAAGGGGAAATTGAGAGGGAATCTTAGAAGATTCTTACAAGACACAGAATGCTCAGATAGGCAATGGAATTATTGCTTCACTTTGTGCAGTTAGATGATGGGTGAACTGGGCTCAGGAAATATTAGCATTCGCAGAGGGAGGCCTTTATGCCAGCATGCGCTTCTACCACTAAATCTTGTAGCTCAGTGGGCAGTATTATAATTTTTTCCAAGAAAAAAGAAAGACAAATAATTCAAACATTTAGAAACTGTTAGGATTAGGCAAACCTGCAGTTAGTTAGAAAATGCAACCAGCTTCAATCACAGTTGCCCAGTAGTGAGGAATTCAGTCCAGGAAATCTGGAACTTCACAGAGGGATGCTTTCTCTGTTGGTGGCTTGACCTCAATTTTCATTAAAGAACAACTCTCACTTTAAATATAATTGAATTTCGATTAGAGTCCAGGTAGTATACAGGTCTCTTAAGTGTCTCCATCTCATCCAAAGCATTGTAGGTTTGGATTATTTGGACTAATACAGAACAAAATCTACCAGATATGCACAGTGTTATATGAATGAGCCAAAGATGGCCTCTATGTACTGGTACCTGTGTTGTTTCTTTCTATACTGAAGATTATTTCTAAATGGTCTGTACTTAACTCAAATTTTATGTATCCAATTCTTTCAAAATAGCCCAAAGATGAAGATTTTTAGCCATTTAGAGAATGCTTGCTTTGCATATCCTAGGAAACCTCACCCACACGAGCTAGCATCTAAGTCCCAAGTTAATGAAAACCCCAAACTACTTCTGCCCTTTGGAGGTCTCTGACCCAGCACTACCCACCATATCACTGTGTGACATCACCCAGACACATAATCCCCTTCTCGAGTGTCCCCGCCCCCCATTCAGGGTAGCAACCCCAGTGCCATGGCCTCTCGAAAGACTCCTTCTGTGTGAGACTTCTCTGTGCCAACTTGTGAAAGCATCACCAATAAAAGAAGTGTGTACTACTGCCACCCTGTGGTCATATCTTTTTCCTTGCTCAACCCCCAAATCCCTCAACAAACCCACAGACAGTATTGCTCTCTTCACCCCACACTGACTCCAGCACAGTAGGCACAAACAATTTTACTTCCAAGACTCCCTTCCCAGGTCATACAATTAATACACTTGCTTCCAGTTTCACGGGCCCCAAACTAGCAGCATCAGGCAAAGGAGGCACAACTACAATAAAACCCACCTATATAGATCCTTCCTTGTTCAGCTGACGGTGGTCAATATTAAAGATGCACAATGGCCTGCTCCCAGCCTGCACCCAAATGGAGGTTCTTCTTAGACCCTAACTCTTACTATCTGTGTCTAGACTGGAGCAACCAGCTTTGGCAGCTATTGGTGAAGTCTCATTGTAATGTGTTAACATAAGGAGAGAGAGATTTCTGTTTAGAATTAGGAATATTATTTTTAAGTCTACAGATAGTAATAAAGAAAAGCATAAATAAAATTTTAAATAGTAAAATATGAGACATTTATTCTAATAGTAACTTCTCATCATAATTTGCTATCAGCAATGAATATTATTGCCATGGAGTTCAACATTTAAATGTCAGTATCATTTTTACTTGATTATCTCTTCCAACCTTGTTAAAATATCTTATTTTGGTAGATTTTCTAGAAGATATTCAGACCAACCTTTCTTATAGAATTATACCTAGAATTGTATTTCTTTCTATTCTTTGGCAATTAACATGACTTTGAGATAAATTATCCAAGATTGCATAGTACTACAAAATATTCTTTCAGGTGGTTCAATATGGGGTCTTTTTTTTTTTTGAACAGTGACTGTCCTTGTGAATTGACTTGATGTAGGCACCATTTATAGAAGCAGTTCAATTCGACCTTAGATGCATCATTGACAATAGTCAGGTTGTTTCCCTATTTCAATAACTAGTGGTGTGGTAGACTGACATCCCTG
>NW_007759630.1:5782-6561 GCF_000696425.1 Galeopterus variegatus | reverse complement strand
AACAAAATACTTGGAACTGGGTGATTTATAAAGAAAATAAAATTTATTGCTTACAGTTTCTTTTTTTTTTTTTTCCTTTTTGTCTTTTTTTCGTGTCCGGCAACAAACCGCAACCCTCAGTGTCGCGCCCGTACCGGACCGGGACCGGCAACGGGATTGCAACCCTCCGCGCTGCGCCCGCCCCTCACTCAGCCAGTGAGCGGGAACCAGTCTGTATGTGGGATCTGAACCCTCGGCGGGAGCGCTGCCGCGCTCCCAAGCGGCGCACTGTAGCAGTGTGCCACCGGGCCGGCCCTATTGCTTACAGTTTCTGAGGCTGGGAAGTCCAAAGTCCATCCAGTGATGGTCACAGTAACCCAAGGATCTCACATTGCAAGATGGTGGAAGCAGAGAGAGAGAAAGACAGCCTCTCCTCTTCTTTTAAAGCCCTCAAAACCCAACCCCTGAGCACCATTTTTAACCCACTGACTACCACATGGTCCTACAATCCAATCACCACTTCAAGGCTCCACCTTTCAATCATCATAACAGGATTTTTTCACCTTCCTAACAATCACAGTGGAGGCCGAGTTTCTAATACATAAAACATGGGGGACAAAATTCAAGCTTCAATGAGTTTTGGGGGAACATAATTCAATCCACTACAGTTGGATAGGTTTATTTCTGCATTCTTATTTTATTCTGTTGATTTATATGTTTATCCTTATGCTAGTACCACAGAGTTAAGTACTATAATTCAAAGGAAGATTTTAAAATGGGAAATATTAGTCTTTCAACTT
>NW_007759630.1:3275-3684 GCF_000696425.1 Galeopterus variegatus | reverse complement strand
TTATTGATCTTTTCTTCAAAGAACTAACTTCTGGTTTTGTTGATTCTATCTGTTGTGTTTCTATTATTTATTTTGTTATGTTTATTCTAATCTTCATTAGTTTCTTCCTTCTGTGAACCTGGGCTTAGTTTTCTCTTTTTCTAGTTTATTAAGGTGTAAAGTTAGGTTATTGATTTGAGATCTTTCCTCTTTTTTTAATGTTGGCATTTACAGCCCAGAATTTCCCACTGAGCACTGATTTTATTGCTTCCCCTGAGTTTTGGTATGTTGTGCTTTGTTGTTTTTTTGTTTGTATGTGTTTCATTTGTCTGTAAATATTTTCTGATTTCCCTTGTGATCTTTCCTTCATCCATTGATTAAGACTTTGTTGTTTAGTTACCACATATTTGTAAATTTTCCAGTTTTCCTT
>NW_007759630.1:0-209 GCF_000696425.1 Galeopterus variegatus | reverse complement strand
CTCTTAGCAAAGAGTTACAGACTCGCAAATTAAAGTTATAACAATTATTATATATTTCTAGTTTCTCCTGAAATTTGGAAGAATAACCCATACTTTCAGGTAAGTTAAAGACTTAGATTTTTGAATCTAGGGTAAACCAAAGATTTTAAAATCATGAACATTTTGGCATCCAGATCATTTCCTGTCACTAGTCTGCCTGCTTTTCCAGA
>NW_007759629.1:6332-6561 GCF_000696425.1 Galeopterus variegatus | reverse complement strand
TTACTAAGAGAGATATAACAGTTAGAAAGTCCCTAATGCCCAACTGGTTGGGTTTTTCCCTGATTTAAGTTGTCAGTCACCAACTATATATGGCAATGAATAAAGATAATGATTACTTTTATTCACATCTTCTATTGTAGATAAATATGCCCCATGTCATGTTTTACCATAAAGATGGAACATTATGATTTATTGCTTTCATTGGATTGCTGAGGATTTGTTAAAGACA
>NW_007759629.1:2558-3023 GCF_000696425.1 Galeopterus variegatus | reverse complement strand
AAAACTGTAATCAGGGAGGAGAATAATAAATGCTATGATGTAGGCATAAATCCAAAGTTTATAAAAATCAGCCATGATAGTGACAACTCAGAAAACACTGGAGAGGACTGTCGGCGTTCTTGGCTTCCATCCAGTAGAGTTGAGCTCCTCAGACTTTAATGTGCACACCAGTCACCTGGGGATCTTGCTAAAATGATCCCCAGGTTACTGATAGGTCAGGGGAGGGGCCTAGGAGTCTTCATTTCTAACAAGCTCCCAGGTGTCTTCGATACTGGTTCAGAGGCTTTCCATTGACAAGCGACATAGTAGAAAGTTAGGTCCCCTGTTCTTAAAGAACAGGTGTGAGGAGCTGCCTCCTAGAGAGATCTGGGTAGGTGTAGGATAGTGTCCCCAGTGCAGTGCAGGGTATGAGAAAGCTTGTCAGAGGGTCTGTTCTAAATAACTAGGCCTAGTGGGGCAGGTTGC
>NW_007759629.1:0-1297 GCF_000696425.1 Galeopterus variegatus | reverse complement strand
AGTCATTGGTCATTTTGATTTTAAAGGCAGAAATTAGAATTTATGACATACACCGATAAGTGTAAAAAGGAATTGTTTTGTAGTATTTTAGATTAAGCTTTCTCTAGCATCTAATAGTTTTCAAAAAGGATTGAAGGTATGCACAAGCACTGCATCAACTGTTTTTCACTTCGCACTTAAATGACAAATATAATCCAATTAGCATAATGCACATTAGATGGTTCCAACTAACAAACAAGATGCTCAGCCACAGCATATCTGACCTGTCCTTGGATCTGTTTACTTTTTCAGAGTGGGGCGGAGGAGGGAGTGAAGGGGATTTATTCCATAGCATGGAGCTTCATTATGCTTGTATGCCTGTTTGTTCCTGACACTGGAGTGTAGTGAGAAGGCAGAGTGACACTGAGAAAAGGAAAGTGATTTTGCGATTCAAGGGTGTGAGTTCCAAGCCCTGAGCTTTTGTTCCGATGGGTTGACTTTGATGGGTCCATCTCTTTTCCACTTGATTTTTCTCATTCACTGGAAATAAAATGCAAAGCTATCTCAGTGTTTATGTTTCACAAATATAATTTGTAAATACTTTGCAAATAAGATTAAGAAAGTGGATAGCATCTGGTCTTCATAACTAGACAAGTCACACTTCTTAAGAAGGTCTGACCACCCTATTTAATGCCACTGTGGACACCCCCCATTTCCCACGGCAGCACTGATCTCCCTGCCTCTGGGCTATTTTTTTCTACGGTATTTCTCATCTTCTCATGTAATTTATCATTTGTTTCTTCATTATGCTCATTGTCTGTCTCCCTTCTCTAGAATGTCAGCTCCACAAGAGCAGGGATGTTTTGTTCATGGATGTATCCTACATGCCTGAAATAGTGCCTGGCCCTTGCTAGGTCTTCAACAAAGGAATGATTGAATAAATTTCTTTTAGTGTTTAGAATAAGTCCACTCCTATTTTTTAGACCAAGCTGAAATTAAAATAGAAATGCAGCCACTAAATATACTTGCATCATGTCTCAAACACAGTAAAAATATTTTTTTCAACTGATGAAAAAAATTTTTGTCATGGAACAAAATATATCACTTGATTATGGCATTGATGAGAATTCATTTGATAATAATAAAAATTTGATTTCCATGTAGAAATCCATTTAGCTTTCCCCAAAGGATAGAGTTAAAATAAGACTTCTTAACCTTGGCACTAATGACATTTTGGGCTGGATAATTCTTTGCTCTGGGAACTGTCTTGTGCATTGTGGAATGATTAGCAGCATCTCTGGCCTTAACCTAGTAGGAA
>NW_007759628.1:6036-6561 GCF_000696425.1 Galeopterus variegatus | reverse complement strand
AAAAGGTAAATCCCAAAGATTTTATCCTGTTCTGTTCTATTTTTATACATTCTTGAAATGGAAAATTTATAGAAATAGAGGACAGACACAGAACAGCAGCTGTCAAGGTAAAGGACTTGGAGGGTATGATGGGGCATCACGTGAGTGTAGCTATCATAAGGCAACATGAGGGACTTTTGTGCTGATGAAAACATTTTATATTTTTAACAATGTCAAGTTATTATGGTTTTTACATTGTGTTATAGCTTTACAGCATGCTACTACTAGGAAAAAGTGGGCAAAATGTACATGAATTTCATTGTACTATTTCTAAGAGCAGGTAAGTCTATAATTATCTAAAAAAGATTAGAAGCATTTGAAACTTTGTTTCTTGAATTAGGCTACCAAGTTAAAAAATAAAAAAAAAAATCTTAATTTCCTTTATATGATATTTAGGAAACAAAATATAAATAATTATAAACACATAAAGGCAGAAAATATGAAAAATTGTGAAACCTTCTAATGTAATAAATGGTTCAATTCACA
>NW_007759628.1:0-576 GCF_000696425.1 Galeopterus variegatus | reverse complement strand
CACTTGAAATTCACATATTAATTTTAAGATAGCAATTACTTGTATACCTATGTTCATATGGATTGGAGATTTCCACTTACGTGTGGCTCATGAATTCAACTTACTAACTAAAAACAATGAAATGAAACAGAACAAAATAGAAATGGTCAGATTCTACCGATCAAATTAAGGAAAGGGCTTTTTTTAAATGAAAACTTTTTTTAAGGTATATGGAATAGATAATTTACGGAAAGGGAGTAAAATACCATAAAGCTGTGTATTAGTCCATGGTACACACAGACATATGCATATACTTTTCTATACTTATGTGTGTATGTATGTATATGTGTATATATGTATACATATATGTATATGCATGTATATGTGTGTATATATAAATAATGTACAACATGAATTCAAAATATTCTCAAATATACATGTGGGTATATATATACACACATATGCATATTTGAGAATATTGTATATATATTTGTATACACATGTATATATGTATATGTATTTATATATGTATATGCGTGTGTGTATATATATACACACACATATATTTGAGAGTATTTTGAATACATGCTGTACTAC
>NW_007759627.1:0-6561 GCF_000696425.1 Galeopterus variegatus | reverse complement strand
TCCTGGTAATCCACTGAGATTTTGTTGTTTGTTACTACAGAATAATTTAGTTCATAGAAATTTTCTTATAAACCCTTGATGGAATATCCAAGACCCAAACTTCCATGCAATTTCTCATCTGGTCTTAACTCTAACCTACTTGAGCTTGGGACTCTAACAGCTACTGATTCTGTGGTTCATCTGAACTTTTCATATGTGACATGTGAATAGTTACAGAACTAACAAGAGAATCAGGAAATGCAGTGGGAAGAGTGGTACAATGCCCAAAAGATAAAATCAATTATGTCAAAAGATTCAGCAGGAACAGATGTCAGGCTTGTAACCATGT
This sequence comes from Galeopterus variegatus, assembly GCF_000696425.1. NCBI lineage: Eukaryota > Metazoa > Chordata > Mammalia > Dermoptera > Cynocephalidae > Galeopterus > Galeopterus variegatus. Next base: position 6,233 of record NW_007759627.1, on the reverse strand, counting down.
AACAGAAGTTAAACTAAGAGAAATAAAGCCTGGGGTGAGCTACGTGTGAGTCAAGGAAGTCAAAAGCTGGGACATACAAATGGGTCCTGAAGTCCTCCAAGGTTGGGAAGATATGTGCTTCTATGTAAAGCCAACTGGACAAATTGAGATTTGCCAGGTAAGGATGCTCCAACCCCCAACCCCTCAGGAGAGGAGCCTCAGGAAAACAGCGAAAGGGAAAAGAGAACAAATATTACAACTGTGATGCTGTAATATGCTTTTATATACATTGTCTTATTTATTCTTCCCAAATTTAATCATTAATCACACTATACATCTTGAGGTATTAAGCAAACTATTCAAGTTCACATAACTGAGAATATTCATAATTCAAAGCCAGGTCTGTCTGATGTCCAACTCTCAGTTCTTTCTATCTCAACATGACACAGAAAACCCAACCATCTGCAAGCATTCTTTAAACAGTGCTTGGACACAACTAAACATATACTCTTTCAATTCATCCAGTGGCACACAATTTCCCTAATCCAGCCCTACCTAGGTCATCCCAACTATTATGTGATTACGCTGCAAACATGGCAACACTTTCTATACAGCACCTGGCTTCCAACTGCTCTCAAGAGGCATTTGAGTTCAAGAGCTGGAAGAGGAAGTAAGAGAAAGAGAGCAATCACCCTTTTACTTCCCACTTCTCTTATTTTGTTCAGCATTTGGCAAAGGCATCATCCAGGTTAACTGTACCCCTGCATGATGAAAAGGATATAGCAAGGAAAGAATTTTCTCTCTACATAAATAGAACATGCATAACAGCATTGCCCAACAAAAGGTGGTTTGGGATGGATATTTGCATGAATTTGCCACACTTGTTTTGCATCCAACCGTTAATTATGGTCCTTTCAACTTCACAATTATGGCTAATGGTGGTGGGGATGCAGAGAACAGTAGATTCAGCAGACCTCATTCTGGGAAGAGCGAAAAAGAAACAATGTAAAACTGCACCCACCCGCTGTTTACAACTGAGACAGCTACTCTGGGTACCATTTAGAAGACTTGGAGGAAGTCAAGACTGCCCAGGAGACTGTGGCTTGGGAAATGAGACATATGGGGGGAACTCTTACTGCTACGATAGAAGGAAGGTTCTTTAGGGCTCATTTGTCTGTGGTAAAAATGGTTTTGAACCACATCTCTCACTCTACACTGAGTGGAAGTTCAGACTGTACTTCACTTATTTGGTGCCTTTCATTATTCAAGATTTTTTCTCATTTAATCCTCAGAATGATTGTATGAAGTACTATATGTATTATTATTTCAATGTATAAGTGAGAATAGTGAGACTCATAGACAACAAGAAACATTTCACACCCTCATTCATTCATTCATCCATCCATCCATCAAATAATTATTGAGGGTCTACTATGTGTTAAACATTATATTCAGCACAGAGAATATAGCAGCAAAGACAAAACAAAACAAAACAAAACAAAAAACAGACACACACAAATACACACACACAATAGCTCCACTCCTGGAGCTCTCAGTGTAGTGGAGGAGGCATACAGTACATAAAAAACGTGTGCAATTGAAATATATCCAGTGTTATAAGAAAAAAATGGGTTAACATGTAGGTGAGTACTGGTGGGGGTGACTCTTAGGTAAAATGGTTGGGAAGTTCTCAAGGAATATGATATAGAAACTGAAGCTTTAAAAATGAGGAGGTACTAATTCTGCAAATAATGAAGGAAAGAGAGATTCAGGTAGAATAACAGCTTGAATAAAGGCCCCAAAGTGAGAAAAACATCTTGGAATATTACATAAATAATGTCTTAGAAAATGTTCAAGATATGAGAGGTAGTTAAAATGTAGCAGTGTTGTCTAACCATATCTGAAACACAGTGTGAGGTTCTAGGCATCCCTTTTTAAGGAGAACATTGGAAAAAAAGGAGTCCATCAGAGAATAGAGAAAATGGATTAAAAGGGTCTGGAAATCATGCCATGTGGGAAATAAAAGAAGTAACTACATGTTAAATATCAATGAGAAATGGGTGGCCAGGGGTGGGTAGTTGGTGCTGTAATATTTTCTTTGAAAGGCTAACATGGGAAAGAAAGATTTGATTTGCTCAAATCAATACAAGTGTCTGAGAGGGGAGAGTTAAGGAGACAAAATGTGGATTTATGTAAGGAAAAAAGTTCTAATAATTTTACTAGCTTCACAAAAGACTCACATTCCTTTCACTCCAGAGAACTGCAGTGATCAAGATGAAGTGATATAACGTCCTGCCAAGCATGCCCTATTGGAGATTTCTTTTTTGGCTTCTGTTCTAGACTAGATGACTCTTCAAAGTCCATGCAACTCTAACATGCTATGGATCTATAATACAGCTTTATCCAAAACAAATGGTTTCAATATGGCCTGATTCACAAGAAAGATGGGTGCTGGGAATTCAGTACCAAGGACAGTGCCACCAGCAAAGGGGACTATCCTTGTTACCCTTAAGAGAGCATCAACAAGTAATGGGATATTATTAACCAGACCGAAATTTCCAACACTAGTGCCTGTGAACAACTCACACTTCATGAAAATGCCTGAAAGGACTCTGAGCACCATGTCTTCTAATGCTCATCATATTGGAACTCTCTATAGTGTCTATAGGGTTGGATTGTAACAGTCCCCATTTGTAGATGACTGTAGAGTTTATGAAATGTCTTTATCCTTATGCTAATAACAGCCAACATTTAACGACTGACTTCCACATTCTTAAACTTACTGATTCACTATTTGACACATTATTTCACGTATTTATTTATTTTTGGTCTCTCCCCCACCAGAATATAAAGACTATGAGGGCTTACTGCTATTTTCCCAGCACTCAGAAAAGTGCCTTTTTGACATATAGTTTGTACTTTATAGATGTTTCCTCAATTAATTAATCATATGTAACTCTTTTAATAGCTTGCTTAAAGTCACACAGCTACTAGGGTTTTGTACATAGGCAGTATGATTGTAAAGGTTGAATTTGTATCCTCTCCGCTGAATTGACAATTAGCCATAGAATATCCATATATTCATAGAATAAAGATATCTGGACCCTAAAATTCTCTTACCCTGATCTGAGTAAAATTTTCAGGTACTGTAGAGAGGAATAAAATTTGTTGATAGTAAATTATTCAACCTGGTCCGCAACCATCTTGCAACAAATAGCCATTTTTGCCTTCCTTTAATTTGTTTTAGATTAATATAACTTTGTCCCATTTTTAGTTTTTAATATTTTAATGATATAGGGTTGCCAAATTATGGTTTTTACTTGACCAAAGCCATTTTTCCCTTTTATGAGAAAAGCACCCCTTTTTTCCCCATCAAATCTAATGCTTTTGTCTTTTGTCTTATTTTATAGTTGCCAATTTTGATGTTTCCTTACACTTTCGTTTGTTTTCCTTATTTTTCTTTGTAGATTTATTTATTTATTTTTCTGGTTTTTAAATGATAGCTTGGGATGTATGTTCTTTCTAAAATTCTCAGTATCAAAAATAAAACAGTAGTCATTTATTTCCTCTTATCTAACATGAGAAAATTAGCAGATTTTCATTTACACTGTTCAATCCTCTAACACTTTCTCAGTTTTTGTTGACATAACAGTGAATTATAGCCCCAGATCACAATTGTTAATTTTTACATTATGCATCTCCTCTTTAAGTAATTATTTTTTACATTAACCTTCTGTTTTGTAATGTATTTAGAGAAATTATTTAGCATTAATGCAATATTTAATTAGTTTCATGCTCACTGTGGGTATTTTTTCCCACATTTCTCTATTCTTGATTTCTTTACTTTGATTTATTGCTCAGTCAATGGCTCTTTGAATGATTTATTAGAAGCAGGGCATATGGGAGCCCCTGGATACTGAGAATGTCTTTCTGATGTATTTGCAAAAGAACAACAACCTGGCTGATAAGGAATTTGTGGGTTATAACACTTTCTCCTCAAAAATCCTCCAGGCTTAAGCGTATTGTGTGCTGCCCTTTACGATATGGAGAAACCTGAGAGGGGCCAGGCAGATGTTTTTCAGACTGAGGATGACTTTTCTGCTCCAATGACCCTTTCACCCAACTCTTTTTAGTAAAACTTAGTACTAAAGACAGAAATTTGAAGCAGTGTGTACTTTTTCCTTTGCCAGAAAAATACAACACTCTCAGTGCCCAGCTCCAGCAGCTTTTTCTCTTTATGTTTCTGGGAGGCCAACTGCACCCCCAAGGCACCTGGAAAAGCTCTCATCCAATTCCACTTTTGCTTGTGTCTTACTACTGGGAATCTTAGTTCCAAAATGCAAGTACACATGATGTGGGATGAAGAGCATAAGTGATTAACTGGCCATGTTCATCTCCAAAGCAGTAGTAGAAACTACTTCAGAGATAAGGCAGCTTCAGAGTGGGGAGACTGCTTTCTCCTCAATGGCAAGCCCCCATGTCTTGAGGAGGGAGGTCTACAGTGTGATGTTTGGAGAGCCAAACCTCCAGCAGATTTTTCACACCACCTGCTGTTCTGCTCAGGACCAACCATGCTTGGGTTGGGGAAATTCTTTCTGGGGTAAGTTTGCCAGTTTGGGAGGTTCTTGGTCTGTCGCTAGGCTTTATGAGTATCTCAGTGAGAGTGTGCTAGAAAGTGAACTAAGTGAAGCTACTTCTTCCCCTTCTCAACATTAAAAACCAACCACATCCCTTGACATGTGCCAGGAGCAGAAAAAAACTACACCTTCATAGAGGGTTGTGCTGAACTAGTAAACTGACAAGCGTGGAGACCTGAGAACAAGATGGACCCATACATGCTTCTGTCCATCTTTATGTCTTCCTGTCCAACACATCAGAGTGTTTCATGCAGAGGGAAGATCAGATGGACAGGTGGAAGGCAATCTGGCAGCTTCTCTTTGTAGTTTTATACTCTGTGAGGAGTGTTCCTTGAAACAGTAATAAATGCAGATCTGAAATACCAAAGTGGAATTTAAATGTGTATGTGGACATTCTAAATGTTAATTAGTTTCTCAGTCCAGGTTTCTCACCAGGCAATGACTGTCACTGACAGTCTAAACTCTAGTTGGCCACCCACAACCTGCATGGGCTGTTCCCCACACACATCACCAAATCTTGCCTTTGTCTCAGGCCTCCCTTCTCCAGTAAGTGTCTCATTTCTTTAGATACACTGCATAACAAGACAGACTCCCATATGTTTCTATAAGCTCTTGGAGGTTACACACTACATAACCTTAATATGAATCATAGGGCTGAGCGTATGTCAGTGCTCTGTTAAAATGTGGCAACCTGAAGTATATCCACAAAAGCATCCTGCCTGGCAAATACAAACTTGTGTCATAAGAAGGACTAAAGATACTTAGCTTGCAGAAAAGAATACCAGATGAGTGTGTTTGCCTAGAAGGGAAGTGAGGGTAGGAAAGATCTTATGTAACTCAGAAAGAACCATCCAAGAAGGTGATTGCTTTGGTTCTATATGCCCCTAAGAATGTGGACCAAGAACAATGAATAGCAGCTACAATGAAAAAGATATTTAAGTAAGTACATCAAAAAGCTTTCTTAGAGCCATGGCCCCCTCCTCACACCACCCCAAGGATTAGCAAAGTGAGCTCTCTGTCATCAGAGGTATGCAAGAATAAGCACTAACCACAGTTAGCTGTAACATTGAAATATCAATTGAAGCACTGTGTGTGTGTGTGTGTGTGTGTGACGGGAGGGAGGCATTGAATGACCTTTAAGTTTCTTTTCAGCCCTTTGATTTTGTGATGTTGCAATCGGCACCACTCCTTGACCAAAGAAATATTTGACACAAAAATTGTAAACTTGTCTTTGGGGCACCCCCCCATCCCAGGTTTGAATGTGACTAATGGTAGTGATAGAGGAGGTAGTATTCAATGACCAAATAAAACATGCTTGGTGCATCCATAGATAGCAAATTGATAGGTATTACTATTACAGATAAAGAAATTAAGATTCAGATAGACCATGTGACTGCTCAGGAGAAGCACCTTCTCCGTACTCTAATGCAGGAGTCTGCAAGCTTTTTCTGTAAAGGGCCAAATATAGTAAATGTTTCAGGCTTTATAGGGCATACGTTCTCTGTTGCAACTGCTCAGCTCTACTGTTAAGCCTTAAAGTAGCCCAAGACAACATATAAATAAATAGGCAGTGCTGTACTAAAAAAAAAAAAAAAAAAAAAAAAAAAAAAAAAAAAA
>NW_007759626.1:6157-6562 GCF_000696425.1 Galeopterus variegatus | reverse complement strand
GATTTGTTTTACATGTGTATGCAATACAGTGTAACTCAAAACATGTTCAAACCCAGTGCGTCAGATCATCTCTGGTGCTGTGGTTGAGCCCAAAGCACAACCCACGCGAGCACCCACAGCTCTGGGCCACAGGGGCCAGATCGTGACCCCTGTGAGGCATATGGCACCACCACAGCCCACGGCCGGAAGCTGCTCCCACAGAAGCTCCCACAGAGGACTGAAACACAGTTTGGGGTCCCTTAGTGTTGGAGAATTTGCTCAGTTCGTGACACCAAAGAAAGCAGCAGCCACTGTAGGAAGCCACAGGAAGCAGTGCAATCTCTGCCCAAGTCCTTTCCCTTCGATAAGCCCCTGTCCCACAAAGGGCTGCTGAGCAGGCTTTGTCTTTGAACAATTTGTAAAGCA
>NW_007759626.1:0-496 GCF_000696425.1 Galeopterus variegatus | reverse complement strand
CAAGAATGCAAGTTGCTGGTGCACACTCTTCAAGTAAGAGGAGAACCGACTATGTTCCATGTGATGTGGCTAGTAGGAGGTTCCTGGTGATTCTGCCGGTTAAACTTGGGCGGTGTGGGGGAGCCCAAGTCAGACTGCAGGGAGTTGAGTGGAAAGTTGCAGGCAGTTGAAGAACTAGGTGAAGAACAGAGAGTGTCTTAATGAGAATGAAGGAGTGAGAGAGATGGTGATGGATTGATGATCAGGAATAGTGTTTTTAGTGTATGAGAAGGAAAGAGACAAATGGAGAAGAGTGCACAGAATGTGCATGAAGCGGGGAGTTGCTGTCCCAGTGCAAAGGGATGGATTAAGGCCAAGGTGGAATTTTGGTCTGGAAGGAATGTGCAAGTCTTTTCCTGAGTCAGAAGTCCTCTAGGTCTCTCCTTGTTCTTTCTCCCCCCCTCTCTTTTTCTTAATTTCTCTGGCCTTTTAAAATTCAGTCCTAATATGGAGGTTG
>NW_007759625.1:5726-6562 GCF_000696425.1 Galeopterus variegatus | reverse complement strand
CAAGATGGAACCCAAAGGACTCCCCCGAAGGCCTGTCAAGGCACCAGGGTGAGGGAGGACGACTGCCCAGATCCACACCTGCTTTCTGCCAGGCTTCCTGCCGAGCATCGGCCAGGGCTTTCTCCAACTCTCCATTTTTGGACTTTGAGATCTCATTGGTTCGAATCTGAGCCTTTGGGAAAAAAGCCAAACAGGTGGTGAGAGAGGGACAGGAAGGTTCTCCAGGGGACATGAGGGATGCCATGGAGTCCACTCACCTGTAGTTGTTCCCGCAGGGAGTTCACTTGCTGACACGTACGCTCCTGTGGTAGGAAGAGGAAAGAAACATCTCTTACCAGGGAGGCAGAGATGCAACAGCCAGGGACGGGCCCCAGGAATGCCACCAATGGCCCAGCACAGGCAAACCAGGGAGACCAGATCCTCGGGGACCCTGTGGGGCTGAGGGTGGGGTGCAGGGGGAGCCTTCTCCAGGTTGGGAGTGGGCATGACGAGCCTGCGGCGTCTCCATCTCAGTCTTTCTCCAAACCCATCAGACATGGAAGGAGCGACCAAAGAAACCATGTCCCTCTTTCCACTTCATCCATTTTCCTGGTGCCAGATTTTCCATGTGGAGAGTCACGGGAAAGTGACTGAGGTTGTCCCCTCAGTTCCATTCCCCAGACCGGGAAGTGGTGGCCAGGAATGGATTTTCAAGGAAAAGCTCTCAGACCCTATGGGGACGCAAATGGACAAACTGTCCTTGACTCCCATGGAAAGAGAATTGGGGTCTTTGTTTGTTTTCACTCACAGCTACAGAGCTGAACATCTGAATCCTGATTCTCTTTACATGACAACCA
>NW_007759625.1:3511-3973 GCF_000696425.1 Galeopterus variegatus | reverse complement strand
AGCCAAGCTCGTGGTCCATCTGTGTGCACAGCTTCAAGGGAGAAGCTCAGAGAAGAGTCCTGTGTCATGTCCCGCGCAGAGGGAGATGTAGGATTCATACCCAGACTTCTTACGCAGTCCCTGACACTTCTTCCACGGTCGTTACCATTACCCCCGACTGCTCCTTGAGCCCCCTGTTCCCAGGAGTCTGACCAGCCAACACTCACCTCCTGAGGTGACTGGCACCTCCCACAAGTGCTGGAGTGGGGCCTACTGCCAGTTTTCGTGTTTTTTTCCTCAGCAGTTCCAGCTAGGCGCTGTTTCCTTTGGAACTCTCTTAACTGTGAAAAGGAAAAGCAGTAATATTCACGAGATGGTTAAGCCCCTATATTTGTCACCTACTTTACAGTTTTACAAAGTATTTCTTACTCGTACCGTCTGATTTAATGCCACCAGCAACCCTATAAGGTGTTGTCATGATCA
>NW_007759625.1:0-310 GCF_000696425.1 Galeopterus variegatus | reverse complement strand
GGTGTTGCGCCCGCACCATGCTCAACCAGTGAGTGGACCGGTCTCTATATGGGATCCGAACGCTTGGCGGGAGCGCCGCACTCTACCGAGTGCGCCACCGGGCCGGCCCCAGACATCCTATTTTAAAATTTAGGACCCACCAGACCGGAATGACTTTCCAGACATTGTAGTTTGCTTGCCCTGCAACCCAATGGTGCTTTGTTAACACCCGGAAAACTGTGAGTTCTGCCCCCTGTGATTGTCATTCTCTTATACCATGCAAAACCCCCATCTAAGCACAAATATAAGACCTGCTTCATCAAGGCCAGGG
>NW_007759624.1:5817-6562 GCF_000696425.1 Galeopterus variegatus | reverse complement strand
CAGTTGAAAATTACGATAAAATAATTTCAAAACCTTTCTCAACCTACATTAGTTTTGAAACCTCCCTTTTATTTGTATGCAGTGAAACTTCACATACTTTTTTTAAACCTAAGAAATAAGGTCAAGAATGAATATCAACAGCTCTTGGGAAAAAAGAGAGGGTTTAGCAAAATTTTAGAAGAAGAATGGTGGGGGGGGGGGGCTCGGGGCTTCAGACTGATTTCATTTGACCAGAGGCAATTAGTCAAGAGTTGTTACTGCGCTGACCTCAGGACTGCAGCCAGCAAGCAAGAGCTGGAGATCCTTCCTGCTTATCCCGTGAAGAGTGGAATCTCTAACCTGGGAATAACTGCTTGGAAGAGACAAGGAGGATTCATGGTTTTGGTTTTTTGTTTTTTTTTTTTCCCTGAAGATTTTTATATTGGTGACTTCATTTTGAAAATTTTTACTTCATATTATTCTTATTTGGCACAATTAGGTAAACACAGTATTCTGATTCTAAGAGTAATATGTTTACACTGTAGAAAATTCTGAATATAGATTTAATCCATATAACAAACAACTGTGGTCTAGGTCACCACCAGGCTCATGACAGAGGAAGAGGATGAGGACGGAGAGACGACAGGGAAAGGGTGAGGGCCGGGAAGGCAGGGGGTGAGAGAAATATGTTAAGAGATGCGGTCAGAATCCTCTTGGGGAAAGAAATTTCTTTTTTCTGGGTGGTGGTTTTACTTAAATTGAGTGT
>NW_007759624.1:0-505 GCF_000696425.1 Galeopterus variegatus | reverse complement strand
CCAAACTGTTGCTTCTCAGTTAATCTGCGCTTATACTTCAGCATCTACTCAAAGATATCATTTCCCCATCCTATTGTATATTAGTAATGTTATGCTCACATGGCCTCTGATCTCTTTTCTGCTTTTTATTTTTCACATGAGATAGCTTCATCAGTTGAAAATTATGATAAAATAATTTCAAAACCTTTCTCAACCTACATTAGTTTTGAAACATCCCTTTTATTTGTATGCAGCGAAACTTCACATACTGTTTTTAAACCTAAGAAATAAGGCCAAGAATGAATATCAACAGCTCTTGGGAAAAAAGAGAGGGTTTAGCAAACTTTTAGAACAAGAATGGTGGGGGGGGGGCCCTCGGGGCTTCAGACTGATTTCATTTGACCAGAGGCAATTAGTCAAGAGTTGATACTGCGCTGACCTCAGGACTGCAGCCAGCAAGCAAGAGCTGGAGATCCTTCCTGCTTATCCCGTGAAGAGTGGAATCTCTAACCTGGGAATAACTGCT
>NW_007759623.1:5942-6563 GCF_000696425.1 Galeopterus variegatus | reverse complement strand
CAGTTTAAATTAAAAAAACCTATTTTTTCAATCAAGTCTTCCCCTTTGTGTTGTGTAGAATTAAAAAAAATAAGAAAATATTCTTCCTTTAAGAAACTGAAAATCCAACTGAAAAGCTAATATATAAATAGATTCAGAGAAGAGAGCACATAAGTGCCTTAAAAGTAACGTGAGTCATAAAGTTGTCGTCATAAAGTTATCAAGAGTTCAGTGAGTGGAGAGACCAAGGCAGAAGAGAATGGTAAGAAAAAGCTTTCTTTAGGACAAAGGACTCGAGCTGGCCAGCTCCCTTATTCCACACCACTGTTCTCTCAGATTAATCACCCCATATTTCTGTAGCTTGAGGGGTACCAACAATGGAAACCAGTGGAGAAACAGGCTTCTCACGCTTCCTCAAATGAACCTCTGTCCAGCATAAAAAATTTAAGTCACTTTATAAGAGCATTCACAGCCAATGAAGAAATTCATAGGATAGTCCATAGGATTTAGCAACAGGTAGAGAAAAATTACATAGGACAGATGATAGATACATGGACAGAAGATAGAAGTAGACTAAAAGCACAGTTAACCTACTTGAGATATTTTGAAGTATCATGCAACTATCTGACAACAATAAAACAT
>NW_007759623.1:0-228 GCF_000696425.1 Galeopterus variegatus | reverse complement strand
AAAAAAAAAATAGCTAAAACTCAAACTGGGCTTTGTATAATTTTCTCTAATAAATGGATGCCTGTTTACTAACCTGTAAGTGTAAAAATGATCTTATCAGCAAACATCATTGCCTGGATTTACTAATCAAACAGGATTATTAGAGGTCTTTTCACTTGATTGCTCTTAATAAAAAATTGTAAAAGGTTTTCTTTGTCCCTTAGATAACTGGTTTAAGAAACTTATTTC
>NW_007759622.1:4813-6563 GCF_000696425.1 Galeopterus variegatus | reverse complement strand
GGGTTGCGATCCATTGCCGGACACGGAAAAAGACAAAAGACAAAAAAAAAAAAAAAAATTTCACTGAACTGTACCCCTAAAAAGGGTGACTGTTACTGCATATAAATTGACCTCTTTTTTTTTTTTTTTAAAGCAGATTACAAAATATTAGCATCAAAATGGAATAGCAGTTAAGAATACAGGCTCTAGAGCTAGATGGCATGAGTTTAAATCTTGGCGTTACCACTTACTAGCTGTGTGACTTTAAGATACTTAACATCTCTAGCTTCCATTTCCTCATCTGTAAAGTGGGAATGATAGCCTTTACCTTGTAGAGCTGCTGCAATAAACGAGTTAACAACATGTAAAAGCTGAGGGGCTGAGAAATGTGGCTTGGCTTCAAGCGGCCCAGGAGCTGCCAGGCTTTCTCTTCCACGCGCTGGTCATAGAGGCAGATGTCAGAAAGTGGCTTCAGGGCTTCTGGGCTACCACCGCCTTCTTGGGCTTGGCCTGTAGGAAGGCCTTGTTGAGCAGGCTTAGCCCTCTTTGATGCCTGACAGGATGAGGGTAGAGGAGCTTGATGGGACATTTGTTGGCAAGGACATCATCAGCTTCACATCCTTATTCATGATGTCAAGAGCCAGGGATTTGCGGACTTTCTTGATGGGGCTCCGCTACAGCCCAGGCTTCCTTTTCTGCTTCTCAGGCCTCATGTTGTCCTTGATGGTGAGCTCAATGCTGGCCTTGGAGCGCAGCACCTCCTTCAAGTACTCTTCCAGGTGCAGGGTCTGGGGCAGGAGCTTCAGTGGTCTATACTTCTCCAGGGCTTTCTTGAAATTAAGGGGCTTGGGGGTCACAAGTCCATTCTCATGTTTACAGGGACTTAATGGCAGGAGAGGGCGGAGTAGGTCTGTGAATTTGAGAATCACACTCAGGTGACCACCTGCAGGGAACCTTCTGCAGCCAGCACCTCCCCACACTGCTCAGGTGGAAGCAAATAAGCTGCAAACTGTCCTGTTGCCAAGTTTAGTTGCAGGCAGTTCCTGGCGCTGACAGAACAAAGTTCCATTCCTGGGCCTGCCCAGTCCCCTGCCAGAGGGAGCCTCTCCCAAGCCCTGGTCAGGCCTGGCCTCATCTCAGACCCCTGCCTAGGATGGGGGACTTGGCCACGGATGCTCCTTTCCTCAACCTGTTAGAATACTTTCTTGAAAGAATGAAACTGCCTTTCTCAAAAAACAAAAAAAAACCCCACATTTAAAGTACTTAGAATAGTGCCCATTCTATAAGCATTCAGTAAATTCGAGCTGTTGTCATCACATAATTATATGAGTACATGTCTCTATATATGCACAGAACAGAGTGAAAGGATGGTCACCATCTGGGTGGTAGGAATAGAATGATTTTTTTTTTGGCAGCTGGCAGTAAGGGGATCCAAACCCTTGACTTTGGTGCTATAACACCTCATTCTAACCAACTGAGCTAACCAGTGAGCCCTCTATATATTCTACGTTTTCTATATTAAACAACTACTGTATTTATAATGAGCAAAAAAAATTTTTTTCTCAAAAAACAATGAAAGGACACTGCACTGGAAATCAGGAGTCCTGGTTTTCAGCTGTGCTGCTAATTACTTAGTTGTATGACTTCAGCGCGTCACCTTCATCTCTAAAACAGGAGTGGCTGGAGCAGATAGGGTGTCCTCTATCTCTAAAATGGAATGATTCTCTAAATTGATAGTGGGATTAGGCAAGCTACACCCTTTTTTTTTTTT
>NW_007759622.1:0-490 GCF_000696425.1 Galeopterus variegatus | reverse complement strand
GGAATGAATGGAAAAGAGTTGCAAAGAATCAGAGTAGTCTGATGTTCGATGCCAAAATCAAAATGGAAAGGGCCTGGACCTAGGGCTAGAACCCTAACCCAGGTTTTCTAACTCTCACTTGAGCAAATCACTTCTTGCCTGAACATGCAATGGGGAATGAAGCTAATCCCAACTTCACAGGAGGTTAGGAGGGCTAAATGAAATGAGAGAAACATCCACCATGCCTTAAATACCCATAATAGGTTGCAGGAGTACATAAGCATAAAAACATACTTTTTCTTACATCTCTTGATATGTAAGTAGAGAGAAGAAAACATCAACTCTAAAACTGGCTGAGTTCTTTGTTAGTAAATTAATTCATTCAGCAGATGTTTAATGAGCATCTTAGTGTGTACAGGGCACTATTCCCAGTGCCCAGGCAGCAAAGAATGAGGCAAGACCTTTCCCACCTTCCTTTTCTCTAGGAACCTACACTCTCTTTATTTGTCTA
>NW_007759621.1:6337-6563 GCF_000696425.1 Galeopterus variegatus | reverse complement strand
TTCAAAAAGGTATACAGCAAAAATTTCTCTCCCCACCAACCCCAAGGCCCTGAAGCAGAAATGCCCAACTGGCACCCACCACAGGATCCATGACAGGTGAGTCCCCACCCCCAAGAGGCCCGACCCACTGACCCCCAGGCCCAGAGGCTGGAATGGACAGCAGAGCATCAGCAAAATTCCCTGCCACTGCTGCAGACACCAGGATGGAACGAGTGGATCATGAAAC
>NW_007759621.1:0-1408 GCF_000696425.1 Galeopterus variegatus | reverse complement strand
CCTTGCTTTATTCCCCCGCTGAATGTATCATGAAGCTCTACCATGTCAGTGCTGTGCTTGCATGATATAACAGTGTATGCATGTAGCATCACTTGTTTGCCTGTTATTTATCTACAGTGCAGAGACACTGCGATGATTTTGAACATGACTTAATTTCACCCACAGACTTTATTATCACATACATGCTCTTATGCTGCTGTGGTTTGTTGTCTCTTTCCTCTAAGTTGTAGGAAGTGAGTCAGTTCATGCAAACATCAGCACCCATTGACTGAACACCTACTAAGTGACTTGCACCATGAGGGATATAAAAATAAAATTTTAAAACATGGATTGGTCTTAACACTCTCATCACCTAGCTTAGAATTAAAGAAATAAAATTTAATGATGACCCAGATAGCAGCCTAGGAGCATCACAAGACCTCTCCATTAATCAGTTTTTAAACTTGTACTAAGCATTTAATTCTTCTGAGCTTTTGAACTCTTTAAAAGGAGGATGACTATTCCTGCCTTGATCATCCCTTTGGGTTGTTTGGAGGCTGAGAGAGGACTTGTCTATGAACACTGAAAGGCACACATACCTATGGGCACATTATCTTTTCTGCCTTGTCTTGTCCATATGGAGTCCAGCCATACCGAAGTTACACGTGCTAGGACCCTCTGCATGGCGGTCTCTGCACGTGCTGTGTGCCTCTACCTGGGATGTATGAGAGCCAGAGCCCTCCCTCCCCAGCCACACTAATCCCTACCCGACTTCAGCTCCCACTCTCCTTACCTCCCAGGTCTGGATCAGGTGCCCTTCCTTTGGGCTTCTTGAATGTCCCCATCGGAGCACTGCCATGGCCAGGTCATGGCAGAAGAGACGGTATATGTCTCATTCACGGTTGTATCCTAAGCCGTCAATAAATGTTTAGGGAAAGAGTGAATGAATGAGTTACTTCTAAGGAGACAGGGGAAAAAAGCAAATTGAGTGTACGAGGGCCAAGAAGACTTTACCTATATTCTCTTCTTTGGACTTTATTCCTGTTTTCAAGGAGTAATAAGTGCAGGAGGTTAAGTAATGTTGGAACCCAATGCTGACAGACACAAAAGACTCTCTGTAATATCACTCTGTTCCCCAACAATATCATTCTGTCCCTCCACAATATCACTCTGTCCCCCAATGCAATGGCAAACATTCGTTGATAATTACTATGGCCAGCCACAGGGCTGTGTGCATCATTCACTCAGTGATCCCAAACCAAACTAAGGAGGTGGTGTCGCCACAACACCAGAAGGTGAAGTGACTTGTTAAAAAGTGCTGTAAATGTCCCCAAATGAAAGATCACTTCGGGCTGGAGAGAACTGAGGAGATCTCACAGCAGAAGAGAGACTGCAGTTGATACTTGATAAAAGGGTAGTATTTAGAATA
>NW_007759620.1:6295-6563 GCF_000696425.1 Galeopterus variegatus | reverse complement strand
GCAGAGCCCCCTGAAGAAGGCATCTCATCTACCACCCAAGGGTTCTGCAAATCTTGAGCCTGTGAAAACCAGCTCAGGAGTTGAGAATGAATAAATCCACACTCGGGAATGAGAATCAATACCAGGTTTCCTTACAGTTACTTTGAACATTATATATGATACCATGAGTTTCTAATATTAATTGCTCTTTCATTTCCAACATAAGTTGATTGAAACCCTTAGCTGAGTGGGGCAATGAGAATCAACTCTCCTGTTCAGACTTGGGTTT
>NW_007759620.1:0-728 GCF_000696425.1 Galeopterus variegatus | reverse complement strand
ACCCGTGGCCTTGGTGTTATCAGCACTGCACTCTACCGAGTGAGCCACGGGCCGGCCCAAAGAAGACATTTTCAATGGCTATTTACATACCTAAAATAATTTTCAATTGAAATAATTACCAGATACAGTTGAAATTATAGAAATTACTTAAATCTATAATGACTGTCATATAATAAATAAAGATGTATGAACAGTAGCCTGTTAACTTGTTTGTATAAAAGGGAAATCAATAGATTGATTTAATGTCTTCTAACATGGCAAAAACATGATTATATATATATATATATGTAAAAAAAAAAAAGAGTGAGAGAAGAAAAACCACAGTCTGAGAACAGCAAACTGCTCTCCTTTCGTTGGGCAGGTGCTGATTAGCTTAGCTGGCAGGAAGCAAAGACGCGACTTGTACTATTTGGCCTTGCGCGGCTGAGTCATCAAAGAAAATAATTTCAGTTACTTTCAATTCTCCACAACCCATTGAGCATTTAAGCTGTGAATAGAATGAGTGGCCCTTTCTCAACATCTCTGTGGAGAGTCCCACTGGTCCCAGAGTGTCTCCCCCAGGTCTCCAGGAACATTGTGATGCTGTACACGGGCCACACCGGTAGATACAAGTTTTCCAAAACTCCAATTTTTACTTGAGTAAAAATAATACTGAAATACTATGATACAAGAAATACTGCCAGTTATTTTCTTTGAAGTGACAGGCTTCTTTCCTTCTTTGTAAAGAA
>NW_007759619.1:5871-6563 GCF_000696425.1 Galeopterus variegatus | reverse complement strand
GTCTGATGAAGACAGACACAAACATGCTAAATTATGGAATATCAAGAAAAGTGCTAAGAGAAAGTGCATTAGAACCTCAGAAGAGAAAGTCGTGAATGTTTTCTCTAGAAGAGTTGGAAGGCTGAAACTGGGGTCGACATCTGGCTGGGGTCTCGAAGGATATGTCAAAGTTTTCCAGGTGTAGAGGGGCATTTCTGAGGAGCATGTGCAGAGGTATGGAGACATGGAAAGAAATGGTTTCTGCATGCAACAACGTGGCTGAGACCTTAGGTGTTTGGTAGACTGTTAGGAATGAGGCTGGAGAGGTGAACTGGAGCCAGTGAGGCTCTCCCACATAGAGTTCTCTGTGGGTGAGTTATACAAAAGCAGGAAATTTAGTACACTAGCTTTATTTTCATGCTTTTCTCAAATGTCCTCACCAGTTCCATATTATATGTGTACCTATGCTGTCTACTCCCTTCTTCCTTGCTTACTTTTTTCCTCAGGATTAATTTGAATCTCAGCCTTTTCCCCCTACACACTCTTGGAACTCTCAATTTTAGTGGAGACATATAAAGAGAACACTCCACGATAGTGAGAAATGCTTTTCTTCTCAGAATTTCTTCCAGAATTCAAGGAGCCCATATTGTTCCTTAGGAGGAACTGTTTCCTCAACTTTTTTTTTTTTTTTTTGAAGCTCTTACAACGAGAAA
>NW_007759619.1:0-565 GCF_000696425.1 Galeopterus variegatus | reverse complement strand
GAGGAATGAATGATAAAATTCACATGAAGTGCCTAGGATAGGATTTGGCATGTAGTAAACACTCAATGGTTGATATAATTACAGTAATAAGAAGAAAAATGGTATTTTTTCCGAGTAGTACTAGCCACCCAAAACCACGTAGGTAGTCGGAACTCTCTATTGTGTGGATATCATGTGAGGTAGGAGGCTCTACTTGATACCCTTGACACCAGGTTTTGCATATTACAAGCACATATAAATTAAATAAGCTTTAAAGTAGAGTTGGTCAGGCAGCTGTCTACTAGGAAGCTTTTTTTTTTTTTTAAGCCAATAGTCCCTTAAAACCAAGTACCTTTTAGTTCTAACAATCTATGATCCTATGACTGTTCCTGGGGTTAAGTGATAGGTCAAGAAGTACGGTGTACAGGCATTGTGTCATCATGTGAAATATATCTGAAACATCCTCTTGCTATAATAATACATGGGTGTCAATAATTGTACAGTGATACTAAGCAGTTTGCTATGCAGGGTGACAATGCCCTTGTTTTTAACCCATTCAATATCCTAAGGACTGAATTAGGAAATG
>NW_007759618.1:6117-6563 GCF_000696425.1 Galeopterus variegatus | reverse complement strand
CAAAAATCAATTCAAAATACATGGATTAAAGACTTAAATGTAAGGTCTGGGACTATAAAATTCCTGGAAGAAAACATAGAGGAAACGTTTCATGCTATTAGTCTTGGCCATCAATTCTCAGATATGGCACCAAAAGACAAGGCAACAAAAACCAAAATAGATGAGTCAACTACGCCAAACTAAAAAGCTTTTGTACTACAAAGGAAACAGTCAAATAAGTGAAAAGGCAACCTAAACAGTAGGAGAAAATATTTGTAAACCACGTATCAGATAAGCATTTATTATCCAAAATATATAAGGAACTCCTACAAGTCAATAGAAAAAAAAGCTAATAACCTGACTAAAAAATGGGCAAAAGACTTGAATAAATATTTCTTCAAAGAAGACATACAAATAGACAACAGATTTATGAAAAGATGTTCAACATCACTAATCATCAGGTAAAT
>NW_007759617.1:5565-6563 GCF_000696425.1 Galeopterus variegatus | reverse complement strand
GGATGCCTAGGTCAACTGTACACCAACAGAACTTATCTTTCCTATCTAGCTGTTTTGTGTCCTTTAACCACTCACTGTACCCCTCCCTTTTGTCCTTTCCCACCACTAGTAACCACAGTTCTGCTCTTTCTGAAAATTAAACTTATTATTATTGTTGTTTATTTGTTTGTTTGTTTGTTTGTTTTTAGCTCTGAGTTATGAGTGAGAACATGGAGTATTTCTCTTTCTTTGCCCATTTTTTAATCAGGTTTTTGTTTTCATGCTATTGAGTTGAGCTCCTTATGCATGCTGAGTATTAATCCCTTATTAGATGTACGGTTTGCAAATATTTTCTCCCATTTCTTACATTGTATATCCACTCTGTTGATTGCTTCCTTTGCTGTGTACAAGCTTTAGTTTGATGTAGCCTCATTTGTCTATTTTTGCTTTTATTGCCTTTGCTTTTGGCTTCATATCCAAAAAAATCATTGCCCAGACCAGTGTTATGAAGTTTTTTCCCTATGTTTTTCCCAGGAGTTTTACAGGTTGAGGTCTTATGTTTAAGTCTTTACTCCTTTTTGAGTTGTTTTTGCATATGGTGAGAGATGAGGATCTAATTTCAATCTTCTGCATGCAGACATTCAGTTTTCGCCTAACCATTTTTTAAAAAGATTGGTTCTTTCCCCATTGTGTGCTCCTGACATATTGTCAAAATCAGCTGACCATAATTAGATGGATTTATATCCAGACTTCTATCTCTTCCAGTGGTCTATGTGTCTGTTTTTATGCCTGTACCAAGCTGTTTTGATTTCTATAATTGTGGTAGATTTTGAAATCAGGTAGTGTGGTGCCTCCAGCTTTGTTCTCTTTGCTCAAGATTGCTTGAGTGTTCTCATTGTACCCTCCATATCTCTTAACTCTTGTATTTTTCGTTTCTTGTCTCCCTATGCTCCCTATTATAAATAATTTCATTAGACGTACCTTTCCATTTATTAATCCGCTCTTCAGTGTTTAACCTG
>NW_007759617.1:3257-4017 GCF_000696425.1 Galeopterus variegatus | reverse complement strand
CACTGGAAAATTTATTTTTCTGTGAAATTACCTATTGCACTGTTCAGGATGGATCTGGAAACACCAAATGAACACACTCATTTCAGTTTATGGAAAAAATACCAGATGGACTGGGAGGTGGGAATGAACAGTGTCCCTGGCTGGATGTGGTTTTCTAACTCACGTGATATTCAGATTAGCCTTCTAAACTTTCAATTTTTTGAAACAGGTTCATTGAATTTTATTAATTATATGTTGCACTTGATTATTTATTATACAGTCTCTAAATTACCATCCTGTAAATGGAACAGTATTGTTCCATAGCCAATCATTAGTTTCTCTGCTAATTTAAATTTAATGCTTTAATACTGTCAGTACATTCTGAAAGTCCTGAAAAGGAGAATTTTTGACATTTTATGAGGTTGGCATTACCCTGACACCAAGTAATAGAAAGTCAGTACAAGAAAATAAGACTACAGAACAATATCTCTCATGTACAAATATGTAAAAATCTTCAATAAAATATTAGCAAATTTAATCCAACAATATACAAAAAAGAGATAAACCTCACTTAAGTGAGATTAATCCTGGAAATGCAACGCTTGTGCAATATTCAAAAGTCAATCAATATAATTAGCCATATAAACAGACTACAGGAGAAAATCCACATGATCATATCAACAGATGCAGAGAAGGCATTTGAAAAAAACAATGAAATGAATCCATAATAAAAACACTCGGAAAACTAGGAACAGTTATTAAAAACGGGGGATATTGAGGA
>NW_007759617.1:0-220 GCF_000696425.1 Galeopterus variegatus | reverse complement strand
GAAAAAATATTGGTCAATTGTCCTGGACTACAACTAAAATCTTTTTCTCTAGAAAATATGGTTAAGGGAATGAAAAGACAACCTGCAGAAAATATCTGGTAATCACAAATCCAATAAAGTACTTAAATTCTCAATTTAAACCAAATTCTTAAAACAAATAATAAGGGCCGGCCCGGTGGCGCACTGCTACAGTGCGCCGCTTGGGAGCGCGGTGGCGCTC
>NW_007759616.1:6332-6563 GCF_000696425.1 Galeopterus variegatus | reverse complement strand
TTGGGACCTGCCAAATCGACTACACTTGGCATTTCTGGCACTTTCATCCACCTGGTTTCCAGCTCCAGGCACTCTGCAGGTTTGAGTTTTCATCAAAGCCACATGTACATTCTTTTCTGAATTTCTATTGTAGCTGCTTGTATATATATTTTTAGATCCCTATGAAATTAATTCCAGTGCTTAACATATATTTAAACCAATGATTGAATTACTTTTTTCAGACTCTGTGAC
>NW_007759616.1:0-956 GCF_000696425.1 Galeopterus variegatus | reverse complement strand
GCTGATGAGAGGCCTGATGTAGTTGTGTTTATCTTTCTTTTACGTTTTTCTTACAGGGCTCCTGGTGTTCTGAAATTTGATGGCAATGAGCTTGGGGCTCAGCATTTCTATTTATTGAGCTGAGCACTTT
This sequence comes from Galeopterus variegatus, assembly GCF_000696425.1. NCBI lineage: Eukaryota > Metazoa > Chordata > Mammalia > Dermoptera > Cynocephalidae > Galeopterus > Galeopterus variegatus. The sequence continues at coordinate 826 of NW_007759616.1, read as the reverse complement.
GAGCCTTTGTAGTCTAGAAATTCAACTCATTTTTCACTATGGAAAATTTTTTTCTGTTATTTCTTCCCTTCCCCTTTCTTTGCTTTTCTAAGGCTCTTTCTATGGTTAAATATTTTTAGTTGATCTATTAGACTGGTCTCATCTCTTCCCTCATATTCTTAGGTTTTTGTCTTTTTCTTTTACATAACAAAATTTCCTTTTTTCTTGGCATTTTTTAGGTCTTCTGTTCAAATTTTTTTTTCGATAATTTCATATTTAATTTTTAAGAGATCCCTCTTATTTTCTATTTAAGATTTTTACATACAGCCTTTTTCTTGTTGTATGGATGTAATATCTCACTTAATATTTTTAACTTTATTATTTAGAGTTTTTACTTTTTAATTTGTATTATGTTTTCTGAATTTACTTTATTTCCTTTGGGGTCAGTTTTTCTGTTGATATATTTGGTCTCTTTCAGGGTGATCGTTTTTTCATATACGCAATGATTTACTGATGCTTTATTGGGTAGAAAATGTAACTTTTCTTTGCTATTGTATATACACAAAAAATTCCTAAATATATATTCTCTGAGTAGAAATTCTGGCTGGACATTCTGTGTAGAGTAGAGAAGAGAAGGGCTTACTGAGTACGAATCTTTACTTTTTAGTAAGTAGATAAGAAGTGGTCAAGCTGAGGACCCTACCAAATGCCCCAATAAAAAGGGCTTTTCTCTGGAGGTAGAAACACATATGTCAGAAGTCTTAGGCCTTCCCAGATACTTTATTCGAGTTCTTCAGAGGAGAGCTGTTTTGCTTTTGGGCTGCATGGACGTACCAGCTGTGTGTGC
>NW_007759615.1:5803-6563 GCF_000696425.1 Galeopterus variegatus | reverse complement strand
AATCTGAGGTCAGCCCAATTAGTATCAATATAAATAATCTTTGTCAAATGGAGGAAAAAAACCACAAAGATAAAACACAGCATATGCAATAAATTCAGTGCCAAAATGATGTTATGACCAATAATTTGTGGGTAAAAAATCAGTTTATCCGGGCTGGCCCATGGCTCACTCAGGAGAGTGTGGTGCTGATACCATCAAGGCCACGGGTTCAGATCCCATAAAGGGATGGCCGGTTAGCTCACTGGGGGAGCGTGGTGCTGACAACACCAAGTCAAGGGTTAAGATCCCCTTACCAGTCATCTTTAAAAAAAAAAAAATCAGTTTATCCAAAACATCAAAGAGAACACAAGATGAGAGCAAGCTATAAAGTATTATTGTTTGCTAATTTTACTGTTAAATAAAATAAAACCTATTTCCTTAAAATTAATAGATTTTAGAAAATAAAAATAAAAAATTTCCCCAGATAGATATTGATGTTTGCAAATGCTTGATATAAAGAGCAGAAACCACAAAGTTCTATTTTTTTTAAAAAAAAACTGTGCCTTTCTCTGTTCATTTTGCAACATTTATTTGAATTAGTGATTACAATTTCAACCCTCAAAAGAAAAGATATATTAAAGGGGGATCTGGACTAACATTTCATACTTACAGGTTTCTTTTTTCCCCTTTTGATGTTTCCCTCCCCACTATAACACTGGTTCTTAAGTGTGATCCTTGAACCAGTAGCTTCAACGTCATATGGGAACCTGATGGAAACACA
>NW_007759615.1:0-522 GCF_000696425.1 Galeopterus variegatus | reverse complement strand
AGTGGGAGGTCAGGTCAGAGAGGGAAGACAGCCATACCACTTAGGGCCTTGTAGACTATTGGGAACACTTTAGCTTTTACTCTGAATGAGGTGGGAAGCCATTCAAGGGCCAACAGTGACATGATCTGACATGTTTTAATAAGAAAACTCTGCCTGCTGAGTGAGAAAGATGATAGAGGACGAAATGCTGAAGCTGACCAACCAGCTGGGAGGATCTTGAAACAACTCAGGCCAGAGGTGATGGAGGCAAGGACTGGGGATCAGAGTGCTAGCAGGAGAGATAACAGATTCTAATAAATAATTCCCTCAATGCCATACCAAGTGGTACAGTGGTATGCTTTTAGTTGTCATAGGGAAAATAGAAAGACAAATGCAAAACAAATTTAAACTTGACAATTAGCCTATCAAGGGAAATTTGACTATTATTTCAGGAATATTTTAAATCAGAAAATTCTATAAGTACTTTTTTTTTTAAAGATGACTGGTAAGGGGATCTTAACCCTTGACTTAGTGTTGTCAGCA
>NW_007759614.1:6190-6563 GCF_000696425.1 Galeopterus variegatus | reverse complement strand
TAATACCTATGTTAATTACTTGAATCACTTAAAATGCTCATGCAGAAAATTAGGAAAACTATTTTGAATGAGATTTCAGGTGAGAACAACATAAGTTTTTAAAAAAAATGCTCATGCAGAAAATTAGGAAAACTATTTTGAATGAGATTTCAGGTGAGAACAACATAAGTTTTTTAAAAAAATAATCTTGAAACCTGATTTTTCATAACACTTTGCATTATTTTTAATGGCTATAAAAAATCTTATCCTATGGATGTGCTATAATTTATTTAATGAATCTCCAGAGGCATTCTTTAGTTTTTTAGCATTTTAAATACAATAATGAACATCATCATTTTCTTCTCAGAATATATTCCTAAGAAGGTCGATGTAT
>NW_007759614.1:0-949 GCF_000696425.1 Galeopterus variegatus | reverse complement strand
TATGGGTGAGAAAGGTCCAGGGAGAGGGAATGGCCTGTGGAAAGGTCCTGAGACTGGACCCCTGGCTGGTGTGCATGGAGGAGTAGAGTAGTAGGAAGTGAGGCGTGGTGACCAACTAAGTGACCGGATCCAGGTGGGCTTCTCTGAGGTATGGGGGGAAGCTAGGAGATGTGGATGGGTGGCTGGGAGGGAAGACCTTGGAAGGAGGGTGGCCCTTACATGTCCTCACCTGCTCATCACCCTCCCGGCTGCAGAGAAACTGGTCAAGGTGAAGGTGGAGGCTATGAAGCTGCAGCTGTGTTCCGTGTGTGAGCCCACGACCCCTCCACTGTCACCTAGGGCTCTTCCTCCACAGCCAAGAGTCAGCAGCCATGGGGAAGGTGTGGAGCTGCGGGGTGTACGAGGAGAGGCCAGTGGTGATGCCACAGCCCCAGCCCCTCAGGCAACTTTTCCCAAACACGGAGACTAAGGAAGCAGAAGAGCTGGACATGGAGCCCCCATTCCTCCCCCTGCACCACAGAGGCTGAGGGGCCTCTCCTCCCCTCTGCTCCTGTCTGTGTCTCTTCACACCCTCCTGACCCTCCTAAACCCTTTCCCTTTTTCCCCCATCCAACCTTATCCCACTCCATTCCTCTCTACAGCCCCTTCCTTCCTACCCGCTGAGGGCTGGGAAAGCACAAGGTGCAGGTCCTTGCCCAAGCCCAGTGCATGCATGAGCAAGGGGTTGGCCCGAGAGGCAGTGAGCCCTGGAATCAGGTGGCAGGGAGCAGAGGCAGCTCCTGAATGGGGCTGGGTGACAAAGGGCAAGAATGTTCCTGGAAAGTCCTGAGAGGAGAATCTGGGGGAAGGGTGTTCCCGCAGGGGGCATGGTCAAGGTAAAGGCATGGAGGTGTGGTGGTGGTGGAGGAGTGGGAGTGGATGGTACATGTGCAAAGGTGGGTGAAGACCC
>NW_007759613.1:5770-6564 GCF_000696425.1 Galeopterus variegatus | reverse complement strand
AAAAAAAAGACAGATACAGGAAAGAGTGACTGAGATGTTTTTTTAACAACTAACATTTAAAAAATTATTATAAATCACAGTGTCTGTTAGGTGCTCAGGTGTTTCTCATGACTTTTATTCTTAACTGGCCTACCCAATTCATCATCTGCTTGGACTCTTACACTTTTTTAACTTCACACTTAACTTTCATTTTTACTAATTTAATTTATGACTTACTAAATAAGAACAGAGAAATAAAAAATCTTACCTTTTGCCTGCTTTGAGTAGTGATTTTAGGGTGGCATTTGAAAGAAATGTTTTATATGCTTGATTAAATGCACGTATGAAATGCATATTAACATACATAATTTTTCTTAGTGATTTAAATGACATATAACATTTCATCAAAAAATGAAAACTTAATATAAAAAAACACTATCAAAAGGACCTTCCCATGTTAGAATGGATAATTAATTGAGAAAATTAAATGGCTCCTCCCTGTTGCTTCCCTCAGTTGAAACTTCTGGGAGCATCAGACGCCAGGAGGCACAGGCCAGAGTGGTCTGAAGAGGATGGTAGGAAATGACCTGCCAGAGAGAAGCATCAAAGTGGCCTAGGGGAGAGGATGGGCCAATGCTGCAGGCCTAGGACACCTCCTTTTTTTCGTGATTCCTGGTAGTGTTGTGTGATGGATACTCAGCTTTCTTATTCTGCCTCGATGTTATCTTACTATCAGTATACCTGGTTTTCTTTTGAACTAATGGGGAATTTTAGTATTAGTGAGTAGTGTAGGAAATTAGAGATTTACTCAAACG
>NW_007759613.1:3249-3804 GCF_000696425.1 Galeopterus variegatus | reverse complement strand
TAACAGGAAACTTCCCAGGTGTTCATTGCTGCTTTTCAATCATAGTTCTTTGATTTACTGACTTATGATGCCATAGCAATCCAAAAAAAGAAGGAAGAACGAAGGAGTTAGTTTGACATGACCATATGAGCACACTTGTGCTGAGTATAGGTGCGTTTACTCTCTTGCGTGGGACTCACTGGAAGATGTGGCCAAGGTTGAGAGGTGGGTCAGAGCACAATGGACTTCAACACCTGGATCTGCTCACAGGGGACAAATCCTATGAGAAGAGTCCTGGGACTAAGCTGTGACCATTCAGTCTGGGAGGCACAAATGGTGATGGGAGGAATAGCCTGGACTATAAAAGGAAGCAGTGATTTGGAGGAGGTTGGAGATGTACAGAAATAGAGCTTCCGCATCCAGAAAATGACAGTAGTAAAATAGTGGTTGTGTTAATCCAGTTTCTGTAGCTATATCAGAATACCATGTAATTTATAAAGGGTAATTTATAAGGAACAGAAGTTTATTTGGCTCACAGTTCTAGAGGCTGGGAACTTCAAGAGCATGGGGCCAGCA
>NW_007759613.1:0-599 GCF_000696425.1 Galeopterus variegatus | reverse complement strand
GGCCGGTAAGGGGATCGCAACCCTTCGTGTGGTGTTGTCCGCACCACGCTCAGCCAGTGAGGCACCGGCCAGTCCTATATAGGATCCGAACCCGCTGCGGGAGCATCACTGCACTCCCAGCGCCGCACTCTCCCGAGTGCGCCACGGGGTCAGCCTTATCACTATTTCATGTATCAGTTTATTTCTATATGTGTAAAGTGTAATAATAGCTAAAGTTTTTATCATAGTGTGGTTATTCATACATTTTACTGGAGAAATTTTAATGCTGCCCCAGGACCTTCTTCTTCTGTTTTTTTTTTTAATATCTATCCATACACTGCCTTTAAAATCTAAAAAAAAGAAAATGAATTTTAAAATACTTCTGGCCTAGTATTTTTCAGAGATGGTGCTATATGTACTTATGTATGTGATTATTTATTTATTGTCTCCCCACTAGACTATAAACTCCATGAAAACAGCAACTATGTCTGCTCTGTTCTTCATTTCATTAGCAGCACGTATCCACATGCCTGCCAGGAATAGATATCTATTGAAGTATGAGTTAAATGGAATGTTGCTCTCCAATTTACTCCTCTCTTATCCCGAGGTATCATTCTTCT
>NW_007759612.1:5938-6564 GCF_000696425.1 Galeopterus variegatus | reverse complement strand
TTAGAATACTTTGGTGAAAATATGTATTTATCTCTAACCCATTTAACATAATCTTTTACACATACTATTTTTTTATTTTTATTTTATATGATTAGCATATTCATTATTACAAATCATAAATTTTCTTTATGCCCTTTACCTGACCTACCACTACCTAAATCCCCTCCCCTTTCCTCCCCCCATCTCTAGTATCCTTAGGTTTGTACTCTTCTTCTGAAAGTTCAATGTATTGTTGTGGTTCGTTCTTTCATTGTCTTTCTTTCTGTCTTTTGTTCTTTCCTTCTTTCTTAGCACCCAGTTATGAGTGAGAACACACAGTATTTCTCTTTCCTTGTCTGGCTTATTTCACTTAATGTAGTTTTTTCAGACTCATCCATGTTGCTGCAAATGTCAGAATTTCATTCTTTTTTATGGCTGAGTAGTATTCCATTGTGTATATATACATTTTCCTTACCCAGTCATCCACTAATGGACATTTATGTTGGTTCCATATTTTGGCTAAAGTAAATAGAGCTGCAATGAACATGGGAATGCGGGTATCCATTTGACATGGGGATTTCCATTCCTTTGGATATATACCCAGTATTGGGATTGCTGGATCATATGGTAGTTTTATCTATAGTTGT
>NW_007759612.1:0-997 GCF_000696425.1 Galeopterus variegatus | reverse complement strand
TCTCTAATTGATTTTTCTTTTATCTCTTTGAGTTTTCTTAAGATAAGTGCTAGGAATTCCTTTTCAGACATTTCAAGGGTTTCATGCTCTGTGGGGTCTGGTACTTGAGAATTATCATATTCCTTCAGTGGTATCATATCTTCTTGTTTATTCATAGTTCTAGCATTTGCTCATTGATGTTTGATCATCTGATAGGTTAATTGATTCTTCTATTACTCTGAGGTGGTCTATGAGGGGAAAGACTTCCTCCTCTATTTGTAGCCTCTGCTGGTGACTTTTCCTGTACCAATGCAGTTGAGTGTGCAGTGGGCTGCCTCAGCTCCTGCTTGGATAGTGGGCAGGCCTCTCCAGGGCTCAGATGTAGGTCCACGGCAGCAGTGGCATGCAGGACAGGGCTCACCTGGGCTCCCTGTGGGTGGTGGTGGGCCTCTCCAGCTACATATACTTTTTTTATCAAATTTTCTCATATTGAATTTTTGACAAGTGACATATTGAACAAGTTGTTATGTATCTTTCACATACAAGATGCTTTTATAGATACATAGGAGTCCCAAAAGTGAATGGCACATTACACTGTTGTTAATGGATTTACACTATAATAGGAAAAATTATATATATATGCAGTTATCGTTAATAGAAACAATAAAACTAGCAGCTTAAAGGTGTTACTGTGCTGCAATGATTCCAAAAATAAATCAGATTCTGAATAGGTGAAGAACAGGGAATCCTTCACAGCAACTTGATATTTGTAATGAGCCCTGAAGTACTGGTAATTTTTAATATAACAGAGCAAAACCAAATCTTAGACTAAGGAACTAGCAAGAAAAAAGGAATAAAGTTGAATAAGTAAAGAGCATACTTGGGAATGTATACTCGACTACAACATAGTCGATGCTTAGATAAGGAAAATAGGGGTCACATCTAATATGGGATCCTGAATGACTTACCAAGGAGTTTAGAAATTACTCAATGGCCAATAGAAAATCACTAAAGTTTT
>NW_007759611.1:6247-6564 GCF_000696425.1 Galeopterus variegatus | reverse complement strand
AATCTTAAAATTCTAGAGAAGTAAAGTATCAATATGTAAGAAGATATGTACAAGGATGTTTCCTACACCATTGTATGTACTGGCAAATCAAACAAATAACCTGGAAAGAATCTGGATGCCTAATAATGAAATGGTTAAGTATATTATGATATAGTCGTACTATAAAATGTAGTGCAACTTTTAGAAGAATAAGTTATGCTATCCTCCTAGCTTGTAGGAATGTCCTTAATACAGGTTTGACTATAAAAGGCAATTTACTGAACGATATATATAATATATCCTATTATTGTGAAAAGAAAAAAAATAAAATCTGTACA
>NW_007759611.1:0-581 GCF_000696425.1 Galeopterus variegatus | reverse complement strand
GGGATTGCATTGAATTTGTAATCACTTTGGGTAGTATGGACATTTTCACTATGTTGATTCTATCAATCCAAGGGCATGGGATATCTTTCCATCCTATTGTATCCTCTCTAATTTCTCTCAGGAGTGGTTTGTAGTTCGCATTATAGAGATTTTTCACATCCTTGGTTAACTCAATTCCTAAGTATTTTATTTTTTTGGTTGCTATTGTAAATGGGCAAGCTTTCTTTATTTCTCTTTCTGCATGTCCACTAGTGGAGAACAGAAATGCTACTGATTTTTTGTGTGTTGATTTTGTATCCTGCTACTTTGCTAAAATCATTTNAAAAATAGAATGATGTAATAATACACAAAAAAGTAGAACACAAAATTCTATGATTACAACTGTAAAAATTTCAGATGCTTATGGAAAACCCTAGAAATAAAAAAATTCAAAGACTTTGATTATAGTGATAGGGCTATGAATGAACTTTTGTTAAGATTTCCTCTAATGGCATTAAATACTGTTTTATCAACTACAAATCAATAGTTCTTTTCTATATAATGCACACAAAGAATAAGTATGACTACTGTGGTTTTTTCTC
>NW_007759610.1:0-6564 GCF_000696425.1 Galeopterus variegatus | reverse complement strand
AAGTGCTTGATGCAAGTAGCAAACTCTTTGGAACCAGAGGTGAATGCTCCTTCTCCCCCATCCCACTCTGAGAAGAAGCAAGAAAGCTGGGTCCATTTCTGAGTTGGAAGTGGCAGGCTGGTCCTGGCCCATGAGCTCAGCATCACTCCAGCACCCCATCCACCTCCATCACCCCTGGGGAGATAGGTGGAGTAGGTGTGGGCCACACCCAAGTGCCCCCTCTTAAACCCACGGGGACTGATCTAGGTTCAAGTCTGACTGTGTCAGGGTAACGTTCGCCCAGAGCTCCAGGTAAAACGTCCTTCCTGCTCTCCAAAGCCAAATGAAACCCTCTTTTCAGCTAAAACTTTATTTTCTGTTCTACTTTCCTTCCAAATGCTCAGCACGCAGCACCTCCAGACCCACAAGCAATGAGCACTATCACACCACTATCAGGTGACAGCAACATTATCCAGGCACCGAGGTGTGATTGGTTTGCGAAAATTCACTGAGCTGGATACTTATATGCATACTTTGTATGTGAAAAGGTGTTTTTTAATCTTACCCAAACCCTGGCCTCCTCCTGCCTCATCTCCCACCAACACCTGGTACTTAGCTTTCTAATCCCTCTAAATGCCTTTGATTTCTCAACATCAAGCTCTTTTCACACCTCCAGGCCTTTGCACCTGCTCTTCCTTCTACCTGGAATGCTCCAAATCACGTCTCTTTAGTAGACTTTCAACCATCCTTTAAAACCCAACTTGGATATCACCTCTTCCAGGAAGCCTTCCAGGGCTGCCTCCTTATCATGCCAAGAGTCCATCACTAATTCTTTCTCCCTCTGGACTGCCTCGTTACTGTTTGTGTCTTTATCTGCCTGTGAGTATGTACCCTGAGGGCAGAGATGATGTAATTTAGTCTCTGTGCCCCCAGTCCTAGGAACTGTGACTGGAACGCTTCAGTGGCTTCGCCTACTGCATGCAGTGTGCCAGGCCTTGGCTGATTCCAAGGCATCATCTCATTTAACCCTCACCACAAGGGATGTGTTGTTATTATCATCTCCATTTTACAGGTGAGAAAACTGAGGGATGGAGTAGTTAAGTGGCTGTCGCAAGGTCACACAACTAATAAATGGCAGAGCTGGGGCTTGAACCCAGAGCCCACTGTTGCAGAGCCCATGCTCTTCCACCACTGCTGTAGAGGCTCAGCACACACTGACAACTGAATCGAGCACCTCAGAAAACACAGAACTCTAGAGTCTGTGTTAGACGAGGGCGTCTAATGAGAACACGCTTGGGCCCTATAACCACAGAAACAGCAGGAAATGATACCGCACAAACACACTCCTCTCCCAGCTTCTGTAGGCACTGACAATGAACACCAGACAGTATGCTTTGCTGTGCAGCCCTCAGCCACTCTCCTAACCTCTCTGAGCCTCTGTTCCCAAATTCTGTCAACCTACAGAATGCAAAAATCCATAGAATCTGTGCCCTCGAGGAGTTTACAGTCTGGTTGGTGGAGGAAAGACACTCACATCTAGCTCAGCCCCTAACTCTCAGCGTAGTCCTGTGTGGCTCCCTTCCTTCCCCTGGACCTCTCTGTAAACTGAGGGGCTTGCCCTTGCTGAAGGAGCTCTAAAGAAACCAGCATGCTGTGAGGATTGAGATAACCAGCATACACACAGACAAGGTCACCAGGAGGGACTGCCTGGTGCTCATGATAGGTAGCTTACACCATGCTCTGCATACAGTGAGTGCTTAATAAAGCACTTAAACAGTTATCCAACAGGCACTAGAATAAGATACCAGATGGGATACATGGGATTTAAAGAGGCTTGCCCGTGTCCCACCCCATCCCCCCAGCATGGAGTCAAGAAGGCCAGGGTTAAGCTCCTGTACCACTTAAGGGCCTCGTTAAATGGCCCAGAGCTCACCCAGCACCCAGCCTGGGCCCAGCTGGGGGTCCTTCTCTCCTGCAGGGCATAAAGTTCCTTGTGTTATACTCATTCTTTCCTTCTAGGCTAGAGCAGGAGATGCTGAGAGAACTGTGCCCTCTTCCCCAGGCTGCCTCAGAAAGGCCATTCCGATAGGGCCCCTCTTTCTGCAGTTCTTTGAATTACAACATATATACTATCTTTAAATCGCAAACTAGCCCTTCACATCTTACTATGAATTTCTTTAACTAGTTCATCTTGCTTTCCTCCCCAAACTAAACTGAAGTCAAGGGAATGGGAGAGGAATGGAAAATGTTGCCTGAGGGGGGCTTCAGATGGTCAGGAGACAGCACCCAGGCCCCAAGTGAGGCAAGGAAACCAGAGAGCCAGAGTTCGGAAGGGACACCAAAAGGGATCCCTAGGCTTTCGATTTTACCCAAATCCCACTGAAGACTCCACGTGTAAGGGCCTTCAGATTTGGTAAAAGCTTTTGGTTCTGCCCCCTCCACCCCCTGCCACTGAGTGCCCCTGGTGAAGTCATTTGCCCCCACTGAGCTGCAGTTTTCTTATCTGTTTAATGGGGATCATGTGTTCAAATTTGGAGGTGATAGATCAAGTGAGAGTGTTCTGTCAACTCTTCAGCAGAGAGCTGAAACAAGGTAGTATTTTTTTCCTGCTGCCCTGCCCCCCTGCCCTACCCACCAATGCGTCCCTGTCTGGGCCTGTGACTGAGCCTCAGAATCCCCACCATTCCCCAAAGTGGCATCAACAACAGGACAGGAAACTGAAGCAGAGACCTTGAAGCTGGGTAAAAATAGACAGGTGAGGCTGGGCGCTGGGACTGTCATTGTGCAGGACAAAGGAGGGTTGTCTCTGTCCAGGGGCTGCAGACACACTGCTTGAGCATGACTCTGAGAGGTGCCAGGCTCTCAGGGACAGCATCCCCTCAGGATACAGGGAGATGGAGGGGGCTGGACAGCTGGTTGGTGTGGCCTCTGGGTGGTCAGCAATGGTTTGCCCAGTGGCGGCCTGGATGCACAGAGCCCTGTACCCCTTGCTAGCTCCTCACACATATCCTTGGTACTTAAATGAAGACAGGCAGCCCTCAGTCTCCTTTCAATCATTCTGCTTTGATCTCGCCCCCTGCCAGGGTCTGGCTAGGGGAGGGGGACAAAGACCCTTGCTGTAGAACACAGCTGGGCAGTCACACTGCCCAGGCTCACATCCCACACCTGTCACTTACAATTTGGGAATTTGAGCAGTTGGCCCAGCAATAAGCCTCAGTTTCCTCATTTGTGAAGTGAGAGAATCATACTTGTCTCACTTGGTTGTAGTAAGGAGTCAAAGAGATGGAGAATGGCTGACAATTAGCTAAGTGCCTGGTACGTAGTGAGTGTCAATAAATGTCAACTGCTGTCATCACCAACACCATCATCACTATTGCCTATTCCTAAACAATAAATGCCCTGACCTGGCCCAACATATTGTGCCCTTTGTGACCTCATCTCCCACCCTGGCTTCCTGCACACGTTGCATTCCATCTTTGCAGAACAACTTGTGTCTTCACAATCCACCAAGTCCTGTCACTGCTCTGAGCCTTTTCCCAGAGATTATAACCAAATAGGGCCAAAATGCAGAGAATGAAATGACCCAATTAGAGGGGTCACTGGAGACCAGAAGGCAGATAAGAATAGGAACCAAAAGACCTGGACCCCAGTACCAGCTGTGCCACGAGCCCCCTGTGGGATCCTGGGCAAGTCACATTCTTGCTTTGGCTTCCAGTCCCTCCACGTTTGAAACAGCCATACTCCTGTGATCTCCCACGGCTGGGGTGAGAATAGGGAATAGATGGGGAAAGCTCTGGGCTAGGGAAATGGCCAGGCAGCCACGAGCAGCCAGCACTATGTTACCCTCAGAGCCATGGGACAAGTACAACAAGAATGACAGACAGACATTGTGGGAAACATATTTATTGAAAGTACATTTGACCCTTGCAGAAAAGTGGGGAACTGAACAGTGGTGGGGAGCACAGACTCTAGAGACAGATGGTTCTGCCAATTTGTGACCCTGGGCAAGTCACATTACCTCTCCGTCTCCCCAGCCTGGGGCTGTTCTGAGATAATGCACATAATAAACACTCATTAAATAGCTATGATTACAGATGCTGCATTGCTATTGGGACATGGGCATGCAGTAGGGGAAGGATGGCTCAGATGCAGACAAAGATTCAGCCATGCCCACTTGGGATACAGCTCCAGCCCGAGGGGATGTCTGTCCCACCCAGCACAGAGCCAGGCCATAAGCTCCAGCTGTCCTCACATTATACCCCACCCGACATGCTCCCAAAGGGCCCCACAGACCTTACCACCCGCCCTCAATGCCCCCAGTTCACCATCAGCCTCTCATTTCTCAAGGAAAGCTTGAACTAGACATTCCTCTGAATGTGGGGGTCCCTATGGCCACCTTTTAATTTCAGGGGGTAGGGAGCTCCAAACCAGGGTTCTCTCTGCTGCCAATCCAGCATCCACTGCTCAGGGAGAGAGAGGGAAACCACTGGCCTTTGGCAAAGTCCTCGATTGCCAGACCCTCCCTGCAAGCTCACATGGGTCCCCTCCCCCAGAGTGGGGACAGGAGGAAGACAAATGTATAACACCTACTTTGCTGCCTCTTGCAGCTGGGGGAAGAGGATCCCCTGCTGAAGGGAGGGCTAGAGATCTGTGCTGTGCTTTTATCATTTCCATGAGAGACAAGGTAGAGACAACTGGTTAAAACGTGGTTGACAGGCACTTTAAACATTATCATCTTCAAGAACACTAGTGATAAAAACATTGGCAATCTTCCCATCCAAGGGGCGGGAGCAAAGGGGAAATGAAAAGGAGAAGAGAAATCAAAAAGACCTCATCAAGCCCCTCCTCCCCAATCTGTCTCCTTGGATAAAGTTCAATACAACAGCAACACGCAAGGAGAAAAAAATGCCAACCTGAGAATTCACCCGGAGCAGTGATGAGGGAGTTCGTGGCCTCCGTTTCAGTGTAAGACAATGTGGAATCGGACAGATCTGTGTGAGGAAAGAGAAAGAGAACTTAGTTGGCCATGGGTGCCGCTCTCTCCTTTCCTCTTTCTCATGCATCTGTATATGTGTGCATATGTGTGCTTGCAGAGAGCAGTGTGTCTCTCAACTTGCTGATGCCACTCTGTAACCCCGACCCAGGACTGCCCAAGACCAGACCAGCCAGCCCTAGAATTCTTCTGGAAAATGCTCGCTGCTACAACCCAGGCACCTGAAAAAGTTGCAAATGCTCTGACCACAGAAATAACCCAAGTTCAGGGGACTGAGCAAGTACCAACTTGGAGCCTCCGTGGGTAAGGTTAAATTAAGCCCCTAAACAATTCATAGTTGCTGTACTTAATTACAACCATTAAAATTCTTGAAGTTGTTCCTTCTTGCTTCCTTCCTTCCTTCCTTCCTCCCGCTGGAGCTGGGGAAACTTTGTTTTAACAAGTCACCAGCCATCCTCCCTCTGTCCCGTTTACACCCCTCTAATTAAGGGCTCAAGCATTTGCTCCCAGATTAACTTTTTTTTCCCCTCTCTCCCCTCCCCCACTCCCTAACATCCAAACCTGCTCACAGAGCAACTTTCAATGCCTGGACTGTTTTTTTAAGGCACTCATTTTTCTAAAGTATTTTAAGTACTTCATATGGCGTGCATTATTTGTTTTCCCCTGCCTGCAGTGCAGTTAGATGGGAAAGGAAAATTCTTTTGCACATTTTCTCTTGAACATGGAGCTGCTAGTTTGACAAGCTGGTGCCTTTTGGGACAGGCAGACTTGGAAAATTTTTCCTGGGCCTGTGCCTCTGCTACCAGCAATGGGGTGTTGTCCCCATTAAGGGACAGGTCTATCCAGGAGTTGGAAGGCATGTTCCAGGAGGCCTATAGCACTTTCATCTTCTCACCCAGTATGACCCAAGTCTGGCTGGGCTGGCCCCACCTGGCCCAACAGAGCCACTCTGAGCAGGGGATTCCTGGAACAAAACTGTGAGCCTAGGCCCTAGCTAGCTAGAATTCCACTCGATCCTGCAGGAATTTTTTTCCTTTTACCACATGGCTTAGGGAGCGGGAAGATGAAACATTAACCAATATAGTCTTTTTTTTTTTGGTTTCCCACTTGCCAGATGCTGACTGGGTGTTCTGAGTTTTATTTTGTTTTTTGGTCTCATGTGATCGCAGAGGCTCAGAAGTGAACTGACTTTCTGTTTATGAAAAAGCAACAATGCAAGGAAAAGAAAATAATACAAAAAAAAATAACTTGGACTCTTTTTCAGGGCACAAATAAGTTATCTTCTGGTAAAATGTATTGAGAGGAAAACAAGGGGCACATGGAAAATCTTTCAAAAAACAAAAACAAAAAACCCTCAGTGTCTAAGTGGGAACTTCTTTAAAGAGTTTTGCTATTAATACCTATGTTTCCAAAGTGCTCAATGCCTGGAGCTTTACTGCCGCTTCTCATTTGAAGCAGCAACATCACAGGCTGAGTCCTATTTCTTAGCAAACTGCTACTCGAGCCAACACAGACAGCACCGTGAGGTTTCCAGAAGGAGTCGGATCAGGCGGTTTCCACCTTTCACAGCTAGTATGTCCCTATCATGACCT
>NW_007759609.1:5661-6564 GCF_000696425.1 Galeopterus variegatus | reverse complement strand
GGGGGGGGGGGGGGGGGGGGGGGGCATGAGGCGAGGCCCGGCCCTGCCCCCTCAGCCATCCTGAACATGCTTTTCAGAGAAAGGGGAGTAGGGGGCACCTGGCAGGTCACCTATGTGAGTCACTCATCTCCTGGGAAATGTTCCAGTAGCCACTTGGTGGCGGGGTGGGGGGTGGGGGGAAGAATCACTCTGGAATGCCTGCTAGCCCAGAATGCGATGCAAAGAAAGTTCCCTGATGCCCAGCAAGCTCACCACCATGGCAACCCTTCCGTCCTTGAACTGCCTTTTCCTTGTATCTCTGGGAAGGAGACTGACTGAAGTGATGCAAGTTTACATGTTACTTCTCTTCTAAAACAACTTATCTTGGGCTAGCCAGTTAGCTCACTTGGTTAGAGCATGGTGCTGATAACACCGAGGTCAAGGATTCAGATTCCCTTACAGCCAGCTGCCAAAATAAAAATAGAACTTTATTCATTGGAGTTTCTGCTTAGGTGACAAATAAGAATTTTTATTTGTTTCTACCCTTGCTATAGAAACTCTTTCTTACACAAAATCAACTTACTTTTCTACCTTCATAAATGTTAAGAGTGAGAAAAATTAAATTAACTCAATTTTTGATGATTGAAGATTTGCATTACCACAGAATCCTAATTCTAACCAGTAGTTCCTATTAAATAGATGTTTGGACAAAGATGTACTACATGAGATGAGCTGAATGTATACAGAATCACAGAACATACTCTAGATATATGATTTTTTAAAAATACTTTATGTGGGTTTTTGTTATTATTACAATTTGTTCTCCTAAAAGTAGATTACAAATGAACTCAGGCTAATGAAATAAAAAAAAAAAAATAGAACAAAACAATTTATCTTGAAATATTTCAGATAAATAGAAGATAA
>NW_007759609.1:3316-4058 GCF_000696425.1 Galeopterus variegatus | reverse complement strand
TTAACCATTCTCAGCAGCCATTTGAAGACAAGGGATCTGAGACTCAGGGTGAGGAACTAGCCGGATCACAGAGGTAGGAAGGTTAGAGACGGATGTCCACCACAGTGTCTGACCCAATGGTGCTCTCCTCAGATTACATTAGTTTCTCACCCTCAGGATCCCTGGCATGGCCACCCTGTACCTTATAAGAGCATAGACTCAACAGTCTACCCGTCAGCTTTCTGAGATCACAAACGAAGCTTGCTGCAGACCATGGAGAGAAAGAGATCTTGAGGGAGGGCCTCTGGTTTGGGTGCAGTGTACCAGGGAGGGCTCTGCTGACTTCCACGTCCCAGTTTCCTTGTTGGGGTTAACTTCAACCTGCCTGTGCACAAAGGTTTCATCTGGTAGTATGTATTTTTGGATCTAAGTTACCCCAGGAGGGTATAAAAAAAAAAGCAGCAGAAAAAAAACTTTGCAGAAAAGGCTGAGGTGGGAACCCTGGGCCTACCTGGGAGTGCAGAGAAGGAGGTGCAGTGGGAGCAGAACTTACCCCTCGACCCTCTGAGCCTTCAGCACACCCAGTGGCTGCAGTCACCTGAGCAGTCTGTCCTTCTTCCCCTTACTCCCTAAAACCAGCAGCATCCCAAAGTGGAGAGGGAACAGTCCCTACACCGCTCAGCACAGAAACTGAATCATGGAGCAGAGCTTGCCACCAGGCCCGTATGAACCAAGGCCAAAGGGCATCTGGGTGAGGGCTTCT
>NW_007759609.1:2633-3199 GCF_000696425.1 Galeopterus variegatus | reverse complement strand
TCCTTTGGGAGTTAGATCAATTTTCACTAAATGTCGATGTGAAGAGATAGAGAAAATAATACTCACTTGTTCTTAAAAACTGTGGGCTAGATAGTGTCTGCCATGGTTTCAACCAAGACTTTAATGGAAAAGGTAATCCTTGATCAAAGATGAACACACTTCAGGAAGCCCCACCACCCAGCCTGGCTTTGGTGGGCTTGCTGAGAAAGGCCAGGCATTGGTTGAGGCAGCTCAGTCCTTTGAGAGTGAGGTAGGAAGTGGTTGGGACAGGTAGCAATGCTGGCTGGGAAGGCAGGTCCCACCAAGGGCATGGATGTGCTCAGGCAGGAGCGCAGATAACCAGGAGGAAGGCCCAATGGTGGCCCCCACCTGCCCCAAGTACCCTGTGTATGCCCACCTACGCAGTCCTCTGCCTGGGTCACTAGCTGGCGCTAGGCACACCCCATCCTGCAGACACAGCACTCAGCCCACTGTGGATAATCAGGCAGGCCTGAGAAGACTTCCATTTCCTGGGGGTTGGTTTACACTTATGAGAAACAGCCACTCATTTAAAGAGACCTGCTCCC
>NW_007759609.1:0-634 GCF_000696425.1 Galeopterus variegatus | reverse complement strand
AAAAAAAAAAAAGAATGTGAATGTGTGGGACAACAAAGTAGACATCTACAAGGTGGGAGGCAGGGCATCTGTAACAGGAATGGTGCAAATAGCTACATGTTCCCTGATAAGTGGCCAGATTTTGTCAAAAAGAGACTAACGGACTAGTTAAAAGGCTCATGAATAGGTAAAGAGTCACTGGGTGGAGGTCAAATGTGTGCAGCAAACCTGCTGGGAAAAGATGTACCCAGTCAAGACACAGCAGAAGAAATCGACCTTTCTACAGAACTGTGACATTAATCTAATGCAGGACACAGAGGCTTATGCAAGGGATGGATCCTGAACGAGACAGGCAGGGCCAAGGCACACAGTTATGATTTTCACTGACATATCTGACTTTTCTCTCCATGCCTTGAAGCAAACCAAGAACAGCAAATCCACTTGTGCCATGAACCCAGCATGCTCTTGCAGCTTTTGTTTTAATATCTTAGGCTTTAGGCTAGCCACAAAAACCAAAAAACAAAGCAAAAAAACCCCTCAAAACCAAAAACCAAAACCTTAGGATTCAAAAGTGTGAACATTTGCTAAAAAGACCCCCCCTAACTTACTATGAATTCAGCACCATTTATTCTATAAAATTCCAGATCTTTTTTTT
>NW_007759608.1:6218-6564 GCF_000696425.1 Galeopterus variegatus | reverse complement strand
AAAGAAGAAAAATTGTTTTTTCTCAGGATAACAAAGAAGTTGCTTTTGTTAAATTTTGTCCCCTAGAAATAGGTTTTTTGGCTGTTGAAACTGAGTGAGCAGCTCTACAGTTGTAAAAATAAAGTCAAATTTAAAGCTTATCTAGTCTTTTTCTTACAACCATGAATTATGTTTAATTTTTAAAAACTTAAAAGCCATAAAAGACATTTTAAAATATAGAACTTTTATATCTCATTTAGATAAGAGGGTAGAGCTATGTAAAGAACAATCTTGAGTACTAATAACATAAAATAATGACTTAATTCTTTATACAAATTTTATTTGGCAAATATTACTGAACCTTGCC
>NW_007759608.1:0-1015 GCF_000696425.1 Galeopterus variegatus | reverse complement strand
ACACACACACACACAGCATAATATATTCTAGCTAACATAATTTTTAAATATGAATATTTATCCTTTAGGGGAAACTAAGTTATTCTTTTTCTTTATTAGACCTTTCTTTTTTACTTAAAATTTTTTTATTTATTATTTACTTTCATACTATATGCCAGGTACTGGAAATACAAAGACAGAATAGAATACAGCCCCTGAAAGTGCTCCAGGTCTCATGTGGGAAGTAAATAATTTAAATACCATGACAGAAGTACTGTAAAAGGATACGTTTATACTAATGGCAATGGAAGTATAGACAAGAAACACTTAAATCTATATGGGAAGGACAAGGAAAGAGGTGACATTTGAGCTTAGTGTGGGAGGAAGTAGGAATTCATCAAAGGCAAGAGGTAGGAAAAGGGTTTCCTAGAAGCAAAAACAAATATCATTTGGGAAAGTGACAGGGGAAACACCTAATACATTTGGAGAACTGCACAAGGTGGAGGCTGTTTTGTTCCTTTAAGATGTTTTCAGGTTTCTAAAAACCATCTTGTTTGGAAATGTGCAGATAGTTGCTCATTAATGAGATTTTAGTGCTGTTTGCTGTTTGCAAACCAGTTCTTAAGGCAGGTTTGACCTAACAGAGGTTTTTGAGGGAGGGAGCCATTAGAGGTCACTTGGGAGACATAAGAAAACGATAGGTTGGCCTTGATAAGATAAGTTTGTTTTGGAAAGAGTTTGATTCATAGTTGCTATGTTTAAAACAATTTAAAAGGGATTCTTTTGACTACAATGAAAGAAACACAACTCAAATTACTATAAACTAAAATGGGACTTTATGGATCATAATAACCAAAATGAATATTGGGATGATTCAAGAATTAATGGAAGGACTGTAGGAACCAAAGCCTTGGAGACTGGAACCCATGAAGATGACCTTGCCTGGGGTCTCCACAGGTAGAACAAGTAGAAAGAATAAAGGCAGGTCTAAGCTGCTTCCTCCTTAAGTCTCTTACCTCAAGCCTCATGATATATT
>NW_007759607.1:5856-6564 GCF_000696425.1 Galeopterus variegatus | reverse complement strand
CTCAAACCTCAAACAACTTCACAGTAAAAAACCAAATAATCCAATTAAAACATCAGCAAAGAAGCTGAATAGACATTTTTCAAAGGAGGACATACAAATAGCCAACAGGTACAGGAAAAAATGCTCAACATCACCCGTTATCTGGGAAATGCAAATCAAAATGCATTGAGATATCATCTCACCCCAGATAGACTGGCTATTATCAAAAAGACAGATGAAAAATTCTGGTGAGCATGAGAAGAAAGGGGAATGCTTCTTCACTGTTGGTGGGACTGTAAATTAGCACAGTCATTATGGAAAACAGTATGAAAGTTTCTCAGACAACTGCAGATAGATCTACCATACAATACAACAATCACACTTCTGGACATGTACCCAAAGGAATGGAAATCTTCATGTCAAAGAGATATGTGCACTCTCATGTTCGTTGCAGCTCTATTTATAGTAGACAAGGTATGAACTAACCTAAATGTTCATCCACAGATGACTGGATAAGGAAAATGTGGTGCGTATGTACATATGTGTGTGTGTGTGTGTGTGTGTGTGTGTGTGTGTGTATATACTATATACACAATGGAATACTACTCAGCCATAAAAAGAATGAATTTCTACCATTCATAGTAGCAAGGATGAGCTTGGAGAAAAAATAAGTGAACTAAACACAGAAAGAGTAATGCTGCATGTTCTCACTCATAAATGAAAGCTTAA
>NW_007759607.1:0-255 GCF_000696425.1 Galeopterus variegatus | reverse complement strand
TATCTAAGAATACAGATTCATAAAATATTTGTTTCCACATGCATCCCAATTCATTTAAAAACACATGCTGGAGACATAAATACAGGATTCACTGTTGTTTATTATATGCCACATAAACATGATATTGCTTTTAGTTTTAAAACTAGCTCATATTTTTCCAAATTTTGGAAGATTATAAACTCAAAGAAGTGGTAATTACCAAATTGACAGATAAAGTATTGGCTACAGTGGCTCTCAAATGGGATTCACTTATCT
>NW_007759606.1:5879-6564 GCF_000696425.1 Galeopterus variegatus | reverse complement strand
GACAAAAAGAAAGTAAGAAGAACTTCTAAAGATCACAACCCAGGGACACGTTTCTACCTCAGAACTGACATTTGATCATAAGATCATAGAGTGCTTCCCCGTCCCAACACCTTACCACCACGTTAACAGGGCTCCAGTATAATAACAGCGTATCATAACTGAGAGACCTGAAAGACACAGGCTCTACGTAAGAAGTTCATAAGGAAACCTAAAGACAACAGAGGAGGGAAAAAAATAAGAAAAGAAAACTGAGGCCCCTGACATATACAGCTACAGAAATAATTAAACACAGTCTAACTCCTAACCAGATTAACTTAAAACCTTACACCAAAAGCCTAATTACCTCAGTTTCGGTTACTTGATACATCATGTCTGGCTTGGAACAAAAGATTAAAAGATGAAAAGGCAAGAAAAAACACAGAGTAAGACTCAGATATGACAGAGGTTTTGGAATTATGAGATAAGGAACTTAAAATAACTGTGATTAATAGGTTAAGGGATCTAATGGAAAAAGTAAATGACGTGCAAGAACAGATGGTTAGTGTAAGCCGAGAGGTGAAAACTCTAAGAAACATTCAAAACGAAATGCTAGACATCAAATGCACTATTACCAAAATGAAGAATACCTCTGATGGGCTCATTAGTAAACTGAACACAGCTAAGGAAAGAATCAGTAAGTTTGAAA
>NW_007759606.1:0-1068 GCF_000696425.1 Galeopterus variegatus | reverse complement strand
AAGACAAGCCATAGACTTGGAGAAAATATTTTCAAAAGACATTTGATAAAGGACTTGTATCCAAACCATACAAAGAACTCTTAAAACTCAATAATAACAAACAGCCCGATTAAAAATTAGCAAAAGAACAGACTCTTCATTAGAGAAGACATACGGATGGCACATAAGCCTATGAAAATATGCTCAACATCATGAAACATCATTATAACAACAACGAGACATCACTACAGACCTAATAGAATTACAAAAATTCAAAACATTAACAAGACAGGCCAGCCCGGTGGCGCACTCGGTAGAGTGCAGCGCTTGGGAGTGCGGCGGCGCTCCCGCCGAGGGTTCAGATCCCATATAGAGACTGGTCCACTCGCTGGTTGAGAGCGATGCGGGCATGACACCAAGGGTTGCGATCCCGTTGCCAGTCGCGGTATGGGCGCGACACCGTGGATTGCGATCCCGTTACCAGTCACGAAAAAAAGACAAAAAAAAGGAAAAAAAAAAAAAAACATTGACAAGACAAAACGCTGGTGAGGACATGGAGCGATAGGAACTCTCATTCTTTGCTGGTGGGAATGTCAAATGGTACATCCACATTGGAAGACAGGGTGGAAGTTTCTTACAACGCTAAATATACTCTTACCATAAAATCCAGCAATTGCATTCTTAGTATTTATCCAATTTAGTTGAAATCTTATGTTCACACAAAAACCCGCATACAGATGTTATAGCAGCTTTATTCATAATCATAGAAAACTGGAAGTGACCAACTTTAATAAGTTAATGTATACACAAGCTGGAACATCCATGCAATGGGGTAATATTTAACAATAAAAAGAAATGAGTGATCAAGCCACAAAATGACATGGAGAAAACTTAAATGCATATTGCTAAGTGAAAGAAGCCAGTCTGAAAAGGCGACATATTGAATCATTCCAACTATGTGACATTCTGCAAAAGGCAAAACTATAAAGCCACTAAAAAGATTCATGGTTGCAAACAGTCAGGGCAGGGGAATAAAGCATAAATCAGTGGGGCCCAGGAGATTTTCACGGTGGTGAAACTATTCTGTAT
>NW_007759605.1:4015-6564 GCF_000696425.1 Galeopterus variegatus | reverse complement strand
CTGTTCTATTTTATTGTTAATTATTGTTAATCTCTTGTGTGCCTAATTTATAATTTACACTCTATAATAGTTATGTATACATAGGAGAAAACCTAGTATACTATGTATATAGGGTTTGGTGCCACCTGCAGTTTCAGGCATCCACTGGGGGTCTTGGAACATACCCCCTGCAGATAAGGACTACTGTATATAATAAACTGCACATATTTAATGTGTACAATTTGATAAGTTTGACATATGTATACAAGTATGAAATCATCTTAATAATCAACATAAACAATAGCTTCCTTATGCCTCTTTGTAATCCCAAACACCACTACATCTCTGCCTTCACCATCGCCCCAAACATGGCACAATAACTACTGATATATTTTATTTCATTTTAGATCAGTTTGAATTTTCTCAAATTTTACATAAACTGAATCATACAGTTATACCTCTATGGCTATACTACTTTCACACAACATAAATATTTTGAGATATATGTATGCTGTTGTGTATATCAATAGTTTATTGAATTGCATTGCAGAATGATAGTACATATGAATCTAATATGGTTTGTCCATTCTCCTGATTTGAGACATTTGAGTGGATACCAATTTTTGACTATTACAAATAAAATTGCTATGAATATTCATGTACAAGCCTTGCACAAGCATATGTTTTCATTTCTCTTGGGTAAATACTTATGAGTGAAATAGCTGGATTATATGGTAAAAGTATACTCTGACCTATATCTGTGGGCTCTGCATCCACTACCCCAGTTCAAAAATCTGTTCATAAAAATTGTTTCTGTATTGCACAGACTTTTTTTCATGTCACTATTCCCTAAACAATACAGTTTAACAACTATTTATATAGCATTTACATTGTATTAGGTAATATAAATAATCTAGAGATAATTTAAAATATACAGGAGGATGTGCATAGATTAAATGCAAATACTATATGCCATTTTAGATCAAGAAATTGAGCATCCTCAAATTTTATTATCCATGGGAGGTCCTCAAACTAATCTCCCACAAATACCAAGGGACAACTGTATTTAACTTTATTTGAAGCTGCTCTTTTATTTTCCCAAGAGGTAGTATCATTTTCATTCTCACCAGCAGTGTACGATAGTTTCAGTTCCTCTATGTCCCCATGGATATTTATTTAAAATAATTCCTAAGATCATGTACTCTTCGTCCTTTCCAAAACAGCTTTATATAAGCTATTTATAAAGCCATTTTACTTAGTCAAACTTCTTGCATTTCCATATACATTTAATAATTTATTTGTCAATTTTTAGGGAAAATAAATCTGCTTTGATTTTGACTGGGATTGGGCTTTTTTATTTTAAGTTCTGATTGTTAACTGCTACTATACAGTCACAATTTTTTTATTTTATTTTTTATATTGATCCTTTCTACAACAGACTTACTAAACTCACATTAATTGCAATAGATTTTTGTAGATTTTGCTGTATGCTTTATATATATTGTCATGTTATTTTCAGTAAAGCCAGTTTTACTTCTTTTCCAGTCTGGATGACTTTCATTTATTTTTCATCGCTTATTACACTAGCAAGAATATACAACCCAATGTTGAAAAGAAATAGTAAGAGCAGATATCCTTTTCCTTTTATGGTAAAACATGCAGTAGTTCAACATAAATTATAAAGTTAGCTGTAGAATTTTTTATAGATGGCTTTTATTAAGTTTGAAGAAATTCACTTCTGTAACTCATTTGTTGAGACCTTTTATCAGGAAAGATGTTGAATTCTTTAAAAAAAAATTTTGCTTCTATTGAGATGCTAATAGACTTTATTTGTTATAGTTTGGTTTAGATAATGGCTTTTTTGATAATAATTCACATAATTCAAAACCCACTAATTTAAATAATACAATTTAGTGGTTTTTAATGATATTCATAGAGTCATGCAACTATCACCATAGTCAATTTTAGAACACTTGCATCACTTCAAAAAGAAATCCTGTATCTATTCACAATCACTCCCCATTTTCTTCCAGGCCCAACAACACTAGCCAACAAGTAATCTACTTTTATCTGTATAGATTTGCCTATTCTGGACATTTAATATAAATAGAAATGTACAATATATGGCATTTTGTGACTGACTTATTTCAGTCAGCATAATGTTTTCAGGATTCATTCTTTATGTAACATGTATCAGTACTTTATTTCTTTTTATAGCTGAATAATGTTTAATTGTAAAGATGTACCACATTTTATTCATCCGTTAATCAATTGATAGACATTTGGGTTGTTCACACATTTTTGCTATTATGAATAATACTTATATAAATATTTGTGTACAAATTTTTGTGTTGATGTGTTTTCATTTCTCTTCCACTTAGAGTGGAATTACTACAGTGAATGGTTACTGTATGTTTAACTTTTCGAGAAACTGCCATACAGACTTTCAAAGCAGCTGCATCATTTTATGTTCCCACAACTGTGTGTGAGAGTTTTAATTTCTTCACATCTCTACCAATACTTGTTATTGTCTGTCTTTTTTTTTTTTTTTTTTTTTTTTTTTTTTTTTT
>NW_007759605.1:2319-3043 GCF_000696425.1 Galeopterus variegatus | reverse complement strand
GGGAGCGCTGCCACGCTTCCCAAGCGGCGCACTTATCCAGTGCGCCACCGGGCCGGCCCCAGTTATTGTCTGTCTTTTTGTTTATAATAATCTTAGTTGGTGTTCAGTGGTATCTCATTGTGCTTTTTATTTGCCTTTCCTTGATGGCTAATGACTTTGAGCTTTTCCTTTTTTCCCCCCCATGTGCATTTTGACTATTTGTATATCTAATTTTCAGAAATATTTATTCAGATTCTTTACCCATTTTTAATTGTGTTATTTCTCTTTTTATTATTGAGTTGTAGGATAGTTTATATATTCCAAATAAAATTCCCTTATCCAATATATAGTTTCCAATGTTTCCCCCAATTCTATGGGATATCCTCTCACTTTCATGATAGTTTCCTTTGAAGCGCAAAAGTTTTCACTGTATGATGTCCAATTTACACAATTTTTCTCTTATCATTTATACTTTCAATATCATATCTAAGAAAGTGTTGCCTAACCCAAAGTCACAAAGATTTACTCCTATATCTATGTATGAGAATTTTATAGTCCTAGCTCTTACATTTAGGCCAATTATCCCTGTGGGGTATTTTTTGTATGTGATAAGAAGAAGTCCAATTTCATTCTTTTGTGAGTGGATATCCAGTTGTCTCAGCACCATTTGTCAAAAACACTATTCTTGCTGTCCTGTTTAAAAATAGACCATACACATATAAGTTTATTTCTGGACTATGAATTC
>NW_007759605.1:0-323 GCF_000696425.1 Galeopterus variegatus | reverse complement strand
AGGTGGGTTAGGCAAAAGATTTGTGAATCTTGTTGATCTTTTCAAAGAAACTGACCAACTTTGTTCATGATGTTCCCTTTTTTTAGGCTTTATGTTTTATTGCTTTTCATTCTAATCTCTACTGTTTCTTGTCCTCTACTTGCTTTAGGTTAGTTTACTCTTTATTTTTATAGTGTTTTAGAGTGGAAGGGTAGGGATCTTTCTCTCTTTTTAAAATATAGATGTTTACAGCTATAACTTGCCCAACTGCTTTTGCTTCATCCCGTATGTTTTGGTATACTGTGTCTTTTTTTCCATTCATATCCAAACATTTTCTAAATTTG
>NW_007759604.1:0-6564 GCF_000696425.1 Galeopterus variegatus | reverse complement strand
ACAAAAAAAAGTAAGCACGACTGATGGGATCGGGCTGGCCTGTGGCTCATTCGGGAGAGTGCAGCACTGATAACACTAAGGCCAAGGGTTCGGATCCTATATAGGGATGGCCGGTTGGCTCACTGGCTGAGCGTGGTGCTGACGACACCAAGCCAAGGGGTTGAGATCCCCTTATCGGTCATCTTTAAAAAAAAAAGAGACTGATGGGATCTCAAGACAAACATTAAAAGCAGAATCTATTTCTGCTTCCCTTGAAATTGATATTACCATCTGTTATAGGATTAGAATTTCTTAAACCTGACAAGTAGATGCTAAATTTGGAAGAAATTATGAATAGTTCTTTAGTGTAGAAAGAAATTAACTTTATACATTTGTATTTTTGTTAAATTTAATTTAATGCAATAAATTCAACACTTTTTATTCCATTGATGATTGGTGGTACATTTGAAAAATAGCATTCAATAATCTGTAATCCAATGTAAACTTTGTCTTTCCAATACTCTTCTTTTAACCTCTGGGCATCTGAACAAAATTGTATACACCCCTTCAAGTAAAGTAAGACTTTGCAGAGATCTCTACATTAAATATCACCTGAGGGAGCTTTTAAAGAAGGTTTTCTAAAGGCACAGACGTCAATATTTCCTTAGGTAAGTTCATTAATGAAACAGAAAACTAGGAGTCTGAATGTCAGCATTTGTATTAGTAATAAGATAAAATGTTTAAGACCTGTTCTTTACTTTCCAGACCCAGTAGTTTTAGAGATAAAAACAACAAAATGAAGGAGTTATTGCTCTATTGACAAAAATTCCTTTCTATCACCAGCCGAATGTCATCAGTGCAAATTTTAGTAATTGTTTCATTACATTTAATTAATCTGCATATTTTTCTTTGAATGTTTAAAAATATATCACTTAACTCTAATAAATAACCTACACATTTAATGAAAGAAGTTTATAAGAGAGGACTTCTGGTTTGAACAACATGAAACGGACTCATTTATTTCTGCTACTTTTTACTAAGTACAACCATAAATCCTGGAACCAATACAAGAGAAATCAATGCAAGAGGAAACAAAGGAGAAATCTGAAAGGTGGAAAGAGAAAGGTAAACTGGTGAAGAACCCCAGCACTGGAGGAACTACATGGTGGCAGGGTGTCTTATGACTCCCTCACCCATGACAAAGTAACTTAGACTAATAATTTAGCAACAGAAGGTGACCAAGGTATACTCATTTCTCCCTTGGCTTGAATAGGAGTACTGCTGACACCTCCAGGCACACACAGCAGCACCTACAAGAAGTAAACTATATGAAACTTCACTAAAAATAAGTGACCGGGCAAAGTGCTCACCTATCCTGCTAGGCTTTCCCCTCCCCAAAACAGAGACACTGAGTGACTGGGTGGCACTAGCAAGAGGTATGCAAGCACAATGAGTATGTAGCTCAGGAAGCCTCTGTCCCATGGACCTGAGACTCCCTTCCCCTAGCCAGGGACAGTGTGTGCCCAGAAGGCCACAGCAAGGGGAATCCAACCAGAGAAAACACCTGGCCAAGAAGCACTCTCTCGCCCATATACAGAGGAGATCCTACCATAGTAAGTGCCCTGGGGAAGAATATTCTGTTCTAGCAGGGCCTTAGATTCCCAGAACAGGGAAACCTGGCCTGAGGGTACTTCTCTTGCCCTCTCAGGTAGCAAAAGCAAAGACTAGTGATAGCCCCAGATATAACAGAAAAACTAACCTGACCAAAATAGTACTGCAAAGGTTCTGAAAATTAAATTGCCATTGGAACCACAGTTCCACAGTTCACAAAAGTAGACCAGATCTGCATGCTAAACATATACAGAATGACTGCATGCTAAAGTAAAAGATTTAAATAGGTCAAGAGTCTCCTGACATTAAGGACAAAATATCTAGGATAGTATAAAAAAAAAAAAAGAAAAGAAAAAACTGTCATATCAAGAACCAGGAAAATCACGGTTTAGGTGAGAAAAGACAACCAGCTGATGTCAACACCAACATAAATCAGATGCTGGAATTATCTGGCAAGGATTTTAGGGCAACCATCATTAAAATGCTTCTATAAGCAATTACAAATTTTCTTAAAGCAAAGGAAAAAAATAGAAAATCTCTTCAAAAAGATGTTACAAAAAAGAACCAAATAGAAATTATAGTACTGACGAACACAGCAGAAATTTAAAAACTTGCTGGATAGGCTTAATAGCAGAGTAGAAATGACAGAAAATTAAATCTGTGAACTTGAGGACCAGCCAATCAATAGGATTTAACCAATCTGAACAACAGAGAGAAAATGGACATAGAAAACAAATGAACAAGGGCTCAGGGATTTGTGGGAAATTAACAAAAGACATATTATCGATATATATTTCTAGAGTCCCAGGAGAGGAGACAGATTGTGGGGTTGAAAGAGTATTTTAAAAAAAAAACAAAAATGAAAAAAACTTCCCCAACTTGGTAAAAGACATAAATCTATAGAATCAAGAGGCCGAGAAAACTCCAAGTAAAGCCAAAGAAATCCATGCCAAGAAACTTCAGAATTAAGCTTCTGGAAACTCTTGACAGAAGAATCTTGAAAGCAGTCAGGGAGAAATTACCCATTCATTACCCCTAGGAGATCACTAATTTGAATGACAGTGGATTTTTTTTTTAATCAGATCTTGAGAAGCAGCAGCACATTTTTCCAAGTACCAAAAGTAAAGAAGTGTCAACCATGGATTTTGTATCCTTCAGTAATTAAAGAGAAATAAAAAGTTCTCAGATGAAGGAAGACTAAAACAATTTGTCACAATTAGACCTATCTGATAAGAATGAGCAAAAGAAGTTATTCAGACAGAGAGAAATGATAAAATAAGAAAACTTGAGCTATCACGATGGAAGAAAGGACAAAAAGAGAAGAAATATGGCTGCATATATTTGATTATCTTTCTCATGAGTTTTATACAACATATTTTATGGTTGAAACAGAAATTATAATACCATTTAATATGGAAGACAATAATATTAAAAGTGGGGAAGGTAAGGAAACCCAAGTGGAAGTAAGGTTTTCACACTCCACTTAAGGTGTCATATAATATATAATTGTATATAATATAGTATATAGTTGCATATTCATAAAATGACACTGCGACAAGTCACATATGCATATTGTGATGCCTACAGCAATCACTAAGAAATATATACAAAGAGATACATTAAAGAATACCATAAATAATCAAGATGGAATCAAAAATTGTTCAAGTAGAGAAAAAATAAATATAAGAAAAAAACCCAGAAGAAACTAAAATAAAATAATGGAAAGCTTGAGCTCTAAGCATATCAATACTTTCTGTAAATGTAAATATACTAAGTACACAAAATAAAAGAAAAAGATAAGAGTGGATAAAGATACATGCTCCAACTATAGACTCTCAAAAAAATGTTCCAAAAGATAGGTTGAAAGTAAGTAGATGGAAAAGGATATACCATGCAAGCATTAATTAAAAACAAGAGCAGAAGTCACATTAATATCAGATAAAGTAGACTTCAATCCAAGAGGAACATCAATGGACCTTGTGATGGTCAATTTTAGATGTCAACTTCACTAGATTAAGGAATACCTAGAAACCTGGTTAAGCATTATTTTGGGGTGTGTCTGTGAGGGTCTTTTCAGAAGATATTAGCATGTGAGCCTGAGTGGACTGGGTAGGAAAGATCTACTCTTAATATTGGCAGGCACCATCCAATCTGCTGGGAGCCAGAGAAAACAAAAACGGAGGAAAGGCAAAATTCTCACTGTATCTGTGAGAGCTGGGATACACTTTTTTCTCCTGTCTGTGGTCATCGAAATGTGAAACTCTTTAGCCTTTGGGTTCCAGGATTCACACAAGCCACACCTCGGGCTGTCGAGCCTTTGGCCTTAGAGTGAGAATCACATCATCAGCTTCCCTGGTTCTGAGGCCTTTGGACGTGGACCAAGCCATGCTACCAGCATCCAGTTTGCAAAAGACCTGTCATGGGAATTCTCAGCCTTCATAATTATGTTAGCCAATTCCCTAATAAATCCCCTCTAATTTATTTATATACATATCCTATTGGTTCTGTCTCTCTGGAGAACCCTGACTAATACAGACGTAAATGTGTACCTACCATACAACAGAGTCTCAAAATCCTTGAAACAAAATACAGCTGAAAGGAGAAATAGACAAATCTGCAGTTCTAATTGGGGACCTCAATACTCTCCTTTTGGCAACTTGTAGAACCACCACACAGATAATCAGCGAAAACAGAGAGGGAAAGAATAGTACATGCAATCTAGAGTATCTAGTTGACATATATAGAGTATTTCACTTAACAAAGGCAGAATACACCTTTTTTTTTTTTTTAAGAATACAAGAGTACTTGGAATATTTACCTAGAGAGACAATATCTTGTGCCATAAAACGAGCTTCAACAAATTTAAAATGATTGAAATTGTAAAGTATATGTTCTCTGGCTATAATGAAATCAAATCATAAATCTGTAACAGAAAGATATCAGGTGCATCTCTAAACATTTGAAAATTAAACAACACTGTTCGAAATAATTCATGGGCAAAAAATGGAACCTTGAAAGGAAATAAAGACACAACCTGAATGAAAGTGAAGATATAACATATCAAAATATGTGAGATGCAGCTTAAGCTGTGCTGAGAAGGAAATTTATAGCACTTAAAGGTTGTAATCATAAAGACAAAAGGCCTGAAATCTGTAATGAAAGTTTCTATCGTGAGAAATTAGAAAAGCGATAATAAAACCCAAAGCAAGCAGAAGAAAGTAATCAACATATGAGAAGAAATCAGTAAAATAGGAAGTAAAGAATAGTCAATGAATCGAAAGTTGTTTCTGTGAAAAATATCAAAAAAAATCGATAACTCTCCAGAAAGACTGACAATAAATTTAAAAAGGGAATGCTCAGAAATCATCAATATCAGGAAGACAACAGGGAGAAGCACTACAGGTTTGCAGCTGTTAAAAGGCAAAAATGGAATATGATGAACAACTTTACACTCATAATTTTTAAAAAAATCAGAAGAAATGAAACAATTCCTTGGAAACAAAACTACTAAAATTAAACCAAGATTAAATAGACAATATGAAAGTTTATAGGACTATAACAATTTAAAAAATTGAATTCATAATTAAACAGCTTCTGAAAAAATAAAAACCCCTCTAATCCCAGATTGTTTTACTTGAGAATTCTACCAAATGTAAATGAGACTTAACATTAATTTTAAAAACAAAGGGAAGAGAATACTTCCCAATGCATTCGATGAGACTAGTATCATCTTGATACCAAAACCAAAGACATCATGAGAAAAGAAAACAACAGACTAACAAATTCATCCCTTATAAATAGAGATTTGAAAATTCTCAGTGAAATACTATTAAATAAAATTCATCAGCGTAAAAGGATTATATACTATTGTCAAATGGCATTTATCTCAGGAACGCAAGATTGTTTTCACAACTGAAAAAATCAATTAATGTGATACATCACCTTAGCAGAATGGGGAAGAAAACATACGATCATTTCAGTAGATTTAGAAAAAGCATTTTTGACAAAATACAGCATACTTTATTGATAAAAACAAACAAACAAACAAAAACCTCAGCAAACTAGAAATAGAAGGGAATTTCTTCAACTTGCAAGAAAGCATCTATGAAAAACACACAACATACATCATATTTAATGGTGAAAAACTGAATGTTTACCTCCTAAGATTAGGAAGAGTAAAAAAATGTCCACTCTTGCTATTTCTAGTTAATATTGTACTGGAGGTTCTACTGGGTAATTAAGCAGATGATGGATTTTTCTGGTCTCACATAATACATTGTAGCTGACATTCAAACCACTCTTAGCCTTCTGATTTCTTCCTTCCCACTCTGCCAAGGGAGTTCTAGCATTCCCACTTCATTTACACAGGTATTATTAATTCCAAACGTTAAAGAGCCATCACAGCAGAATATTAGGACAGACTGCAGGTGTAACTTAACAAGATACTAAACGTTAAATGATGATAGATTGTGCCCCTGCTAATCCACTATTCTTATGTTGCACTCCACACCCCTTCCAACATCCTCGAGGTAGTCTTTCCTGTGTTTGCCTGGTTTCAGCTGTTATATATCATCCAGGTCCTTCAATTATTTTATTCCATGAGCAAGCAATTTCCTTGGATCAAGGACTATATTTCTTTTCTTGGTGTAACTTGATCCTTTTATTGTTCTGGCACAAAATGTAGTGGGCAGGTTTTTGGAAGAGTTACCAGTCAAGGTGAAACTAATGTAAATGGCCTTGTGGCCCAAAGCTCAAGAAAATTTGAGTGTTCAAGGTTATCAAGCACATCCACCCAAATATTCATAGTGAACCACTTCTCTGTTCAGTGCCCTGAACTTAGCATAAGAGACTGTACATTCAGTTTCCTTTGCTGGTCTGTACTATTTACAATTAAACCTTGGGCCTGACTTTCTGCACAGTGTGTCCTCCAGATGCAAAAGATGGTGATTTCTTTAAATGCTTCCATGGAAGGTT
>NW_007759603.1:5172-6564 GCF_000696425.1 Galeopterus variegatus | reverse complement strand
GAAGGGAACCTTGCACAGAGGCCAGAAGGCACTGAGGGGGTCTCAGTGATCCCCTAGCCCAGGCCCCTCATGTTACATACAGGGTCACTGAGGCTCAGGGAGCGGGCACGTGAGGAGGATGGAAAGGCAGGAGGTTTGAAGTCAAGCAGATCAGAATTCACATCCTACTAGCTGTGCAATCTTGGGCAAACGGCTGGGCCTCTCTGAACGTCAGCTTCCTCCTCAGTAAAATGAGGGCGACAGCTGTCACCCTAGGTTGCCTGAAGACTTAGCTGTTCGTTATTTGGTAAAACCTCACTTCAGTATCAGGGCTGGGTTCTGTCACTGAATGAATGAGGAAGGGCAAGGCCTGCTCGGCTCTTTAGGGTCATGGATCAGAGCAAGGACACAAAGGCCCTAGAGGCCAGCACGCTGGCAGTGCCAGTGGCCACTGCTCATATGGGGAACCTTCTGGGGCAGGGAGGGGAGGGGGATGATGAGGCTGAGCTGGGGCCTCAGCCACCCCTGCCACCGCACAGAATGTCCCTCCACCGCCACCTGCTGGCATCTGCTCAGCTTTATTAAGCAAGTCTAGTGGCTCCTGGGGTCCTGTCTTGCCCACGTTGGGTGGTGGCTGCTGACTAAACCCACCGTAGGCCCTCTGGACCATGCGGTCCTTTCTTGCTGGCACTCAGTTTGGCTGCCAATTGTTTTNTAGGCCCTCTGGACCATGCGGTCCTTTCTTGCTGGCACTCAGTTTGGCTGCCAATTGTTTTCCAACGGGGCTTGGGGGAGGCTGGGGTTTCTGTGTCTCCTGGACTCTTCTGCCTGATCCCTGTGGGTTGTGACCCCCAGGCCAAAGCAGTGGTGCAGCCTGGCATTCCGTGGGGGCAGGGTGAGGTGGGGAGAAGAGACCCTGGGGCAAGGACAGGCGAGGGAGGCAGGTCAGGACGCCCCTTATCAGGAGAGCTCTAAGAACAGTAAGTGAGCTTGTGGACATGCGAGGACCTCTCAGCACTCATCAAGATGGGCAGGAGCAGCCTAGGCCCCGTCATACAACAAAGGTGGGCTGAACTTGCCAATGACCATGTCCTCTGGACTCTGGGCCTCCACGCCCCCCAGAGGGTTAGAAGAGCAGGTGCCCTGCAGACACCAGCTACAGCAGAGGCGGGAGGGACGTGGAGGCGGCTGGATCTCTAGGCTGCCCGCGGTGGGCTCTCACCGATCACGTAGTCGCCGTAGCCCACGGTGCTGAGGGTGACGAAGGAGAAGTAGAAGCCCTCCATGTAGCTCCAGCCCTCCATGCGCGAGAAGAGCAGCGGGGGCAGCAGCAGGAACAGCAGGAGGCCCGAGAGGAGGGTGCCGGAGCCCGCCAGCCACCGCGCCTTGGCCGGGTCCTGTGGTGCACACGGC
>NW_007759603.1:2784-3534 GCF_000696425.1 Galeopterus variegatus | reverse complement strand
GCATCAGAGAACAGAAGTTCTAGAGGCGAGCGGTGTGCATGAGTCAAACCCACCATGTGCGAGAGGCTTCTTTCCTCTCTCGTTTCCTCCCTCTCTGGGTGGACAGAGGGATGTGGGGGAGGGGCAGGGCCTCCAGCTGCTGCACCTTCGGTATCTGCTACAGCAGTCTAGCTAGGCCACAGTGTCACCAGGCTGCTGCCAGCCATGGCTGGGCATGGTGGGGCACTAAAGCTGGCCGTCCCTGCCAGTGCAGTGCTCCTCTAGCAGGCGTCCTGTGCTCCCCATCACCTGGCCAGACTCCCTCAGCTGCACTGCAGTCTGCACTCTTCCCACCCAGGCCTCCTTCCTTCCCTCTCTCCTTTCACAGGTGTCAGACCTGCTACAGCCTGAGGCTTTCACCTTCTATTCCTGCTCCTTTATCCTTCAAAGGCCCCTCTGCTCAATATATTTTTTGCACACCTAATTCTGTCTTGATGTCTAATTCCTGGAGGACCCAAACATACCCAGCTCCCTCCCAAACCCATCCAGGAGTGAGTGGCAAACGATGGACCATTAGCTGGCCCGGGGGGAGGTGGAAGCTGGGACCTCTGGTCATGAAGATAAGGGCAGGGGGAGGCTGGGGGAGGAAGAGACGCTCACAAAAGCATTCTATCCGCCCAGACGTTCTTTTCTCCTCCTCCTCCTCTGTATCCACTTCTTGGTCACCACCACTGTCTTATCTTTCTAAGATGCAGATCTAATCACATCATC
>NW_007759603.1:0-305 GCF_000696425.1 Galeopterus variegatus | reverse complement strand
GGGTCTAAGGCTCTTTCTCTGGATTTCTGCCTCTTCTTCCTTCCCAACTTTCCCCTCACTTCCTCCAACCACCTGCCCCAGGCCTCAGTGTTGAGTGGGCTCAGCTGAGGAGACCTGAACACTTACAGTGTCCAGAGGCATTTTTCCTGTTCCACTGGGACACCCTCTTCCTCCTGAAAGGCTGGGTGAGGCAGAAATCCCCTGGAGCACTGGGAGAGGCCCAGGATTCTGCCCTCAGGTCATATCCATGCTGCAGAGCTGGACTACACTTTGAGGAGTAAGGCCCTAGGTGACCCTCCAAAAGG
>NW_007759602.1:5548-6564 GCF_000696425.1 Galeopterus variegatus | reverse complement strand
AGGCAGCTCAAGGGTCTTCACAGAGGCAGAGCTGATGGGAGAGGTGAGAGGCCGGCTGGGGCGGGCTGGTGAGCCATGCCAGGTAGAGGGGGCAGCTCTGAAGATGCGGCCAGGGCCCTCCCCACGGGGCTTGCCTGAGCCACCAAGGACTCCACCCGCTCTCCTATGGTGCCACTGCATGGCACGTGTGCCTACTGCCCATCACCAGGTCTACTGAGTGGAGGTTAAGGCCGCCCAGGGCCTCGCTGACTGCATGCTCCTGTCTCTGTTACAGGAAGGGCACTCTGACACGTTGGAAAACAAGCAGAGGGCCTTTTAAACAATCCCAGCCTTCCACGAGGAGGGTGTTTGTATTGCTTTCTTGCCATCCTGTACACAGAGGTTACTGTTTTACGTACTCACAATCACAGTGTTTGCTCCTCAGCACATCTGCGTGTACTCCACGGTAATCCACAGACTCTGCAATCATGAGTCTTCATACAAGCATAATATTTCATTTAAATCTCTCATTGCTTACTTAATCCCCCATTGTCAGGCATTTGGGTAAACTCTTTATTTTTTAACAAAAAAATATCTTTGCATGTGGCATTTCTCCATTATCAGCTTTTTAAGGAGATTTCCTGAAGTGTATTAATGGGGTGAAATGGTTTACTTCAGATACTTTGGATGCTTAAGTGGTCCTTCCTTACTTAAACATGATCAGAGTTAGACATTACTATTTATAACAATTATTTCCTTATTGGGAAGGACCAAAACCAAAACGCCATGATACTGCAGCATTCATGTGCTTTTCCCTCATTGCTAATGAGGATGCACATTCTTTTATGAATTGGTTAACAATTGCTTTTCTTTATTTTTTGTTCCCCTGAATTGTATTTTGATGGTTTTTTGTTTATTTATATGTTAGGGTCTTCTTTGAAAGTACCTTTGCTTGTGTTCTTAATGTAGTAAAGGTGCTTGTCTGCAGGGGGCTGTTGTTGAATGAATAACGGTGGAATGAATGCCTGCTTGTCACA
>NW_007759602.1:0-825 GCF_000696425.1 Galeopterus variegatus | reverse complement strand
AGAAATACTGGTAATAAAAAATAATATTTTACATGCTCTGGGAAAGCTTGGTAGTTAGAAATTCCTTTTGCAAAAAAGGACAAAATGTAGGGCCGGCCCAGTGGCGCACTGGAGAGTGCGCCGTTTGGGAGCACAGCGGCGGTCCTGCTGAGGGTTCGGATCCCACGTGGAGACCAGTTCCCGCTCACTGGCTGAGCGCAGTGCGGGCAGGACACCGAGGGTTGCGATCCCCGGTACGGGTGCGACACCGAGGGTTGCGATCCCGTTACCGGTCAGTAAAAAAGACAAAAAGGAAAAAAAAAAAAGGACAAAATGTATTATTTTTTTGGAGGGCAATTTGGCAATTTGTGTTAAAAGCCTTAAAGGGGGCATATCCCATAGCCCAGTGATTCTATTTCTGAGACCTGATTCAATTTTTAAAGAGCTACCCGAAAATTGAGCTACAAGAATATTCTGTCACACAGCACTGCTTGTAAGAGCATATGGTTGGAGACAACCAAAATGTCCAGCAGGGAGTCATCAGTTAAATGAATTGTGACACATCTGTACAACGAAATACTCTGCATCCAAAATAATGATAATAGCAACGGTCAGCACTTATTCACACTGACTCTGTGCTAGAGACCACATTAAAAGCTTTACATGCACCATCTCATTTAGTTGTCCCTATGCTGCAGGTACCATTATCATCACGTTTCACAGATGAGAAAATCAATACCTGAAAGAGTTAAGTCATGTGCCCAAAGTCACACAGCTAGTGGCTGGGATTCACACCCAGGCAGTCTGACTCCAGGCAGCAGGCTCTTAACCATTATACTACACAGC
>NW_007759601.1:6224-6565 GCF_000696425.1 Galeopterus variegatus | reverse complement strand
TTTGTTTGTTCATTTATATTTATTTATTCATAGCTTCTACTTAGGAGTGAGAACATGGGGTATTTCTGTTTCTGTGCCTGGCTTATTTCACTTAACGTAATTTTCTCCAAGCTCATCTGTGTTGCTGCAAATGGCAGAATTTCATACTTCTTCATAGCCAGGTAGTATTCCATTGTGTATATATACCATATTTTCCTAATTCAGTAGTCTTTTGATGGACATTTAGGTTGACTCCATCTCTTAGCTATTGTAAATATAGCTGCGATAAAGTTGTGAGTGCAGGGCCGGCCCGGTGGCGCACTGCTACAGTGCGCCGCTTGGGAGTGCGGCGGTGCTCCCAC
>NW_007759601.1:0-650 GCF_000696425.1 Galeopterus variegatus | reverse complement strand
GACACTGGGAGATTGCTTTGACAAACTAGCTGCACATTTCCTTCAGTCTTAGTGGTTTATTTTGTGTCATAAAGACATGATATAGTTATATATATTTAGGTGTGTGTATATATATATGGTGGTACTTTCTTAGGCATTCTTCTGTCTGCCAGGCTTGCAATAATGTACATTTCCAGTTACTGAACTATCGTCTCCTTTCACATGCAAAGTAGAGATTATAATTCCTGTCTTTTATGATTTATAAAGCTATTCTAACTTGCATCTGAGATAGCTTAGTGTTCTTAAAACCTTTCATTTTTGTCTTCATACAATCTGTATTATTATTTCTAAGTTTATTTTAAATTAGTATATATTAGAAGGAAACTGCATCACCAGCCATACTGTGTAGCTACTTATTATATTTTTTCTAATATGTGGAACTTAAACTATATCTTGTATAAACTAAATACATATTCCTGTTTGTGGTTATAAGTTTTAATAACTTCAGAAGGATAAACTTTACAGACTTATCAAAAAATATTTTGAAGTCCAACTATTTAAATTTATTTTTATTTATTTGGTTTTGTTAATTTTGAATATACATTTTTTAATGTTATTGTGGTAAAATATACATACCATGCACTATGCCATTTTAATCATTTAAAGTATAC